>NW_013669203.1:68185-102517 GCF_000517525.1 Limulus polyphemus
TATATATATATATATATATATATACTTACAGTGGTTAGGGCACTTAACTCGCAATCTTAAGATCGTGGGTTCAAATCCCTGTCACACCAAACATGCTCACCCCTTCAGCCATGGGGGCTTTATAATGTGATGGTCAATCCTATTATTCGTTGGTAAAAGAATAGCCCAAGAGTTGGCAGTGGGTGGTGATGACTAGCTGCCTTCCCTCTAGTCTTACACTGCTAAATTAGGGACAGCTAGCACAGATAGCCCTCGTTTAGCTTTGCACGAAATTCAAAACAAACAAACAAGTACTTATAGCAGAGAATGATATTTGTCATTGACATTATAATATGCATTTTGGGATAGTATATGGTACTGATTCTTCGTGCCTGAGTGGTGCCTCTAGTTATTGCTGTAAATCTGGTTCCTGGCATTATCGATGTATGTAACCATATCCGGATGGCTGCCAGAAATTATTCAAAAAAGGACACCAAACAAAGACATGCTGTGGACAAAAAAGTATATTTAATAGCATTTTATGTAACTCAGTTTTTACTTATTTTTTACATACTAATAAAGACAACAATCTTAACTGTAAATCTGTTTACTGTTTTAATAGTTTTTTGATATAACTATATGAGATAAGTGAAAAGCATGCCGTACATACAAAGATTGAATCTACCACAAATTTCTTGTGTTTGAGAAAATTTGGCTTAGAAATCTTGAGTGTAAGTAAATCATTGAGATCATGTTTTATATTATCAGAATTATCCATTACTAATGTATTTGAATATTAAGTTATGCATGTTAAATTTGTATTAATTTCAAGTATTAATTATTTTGTTTTTTGATATTTCTCCTTTCTTTCTTTTAACCAAGTGTGAAAGAAACATCAGCAATTAAAGATAACACAGAAATTATGCCTGACATAACAGAATCAAGAAACCAAAAGATTCCTTCACCAAATGATGTGTCAGAATGGGTTATGCTTTCTTCAGAAATAAAGAATGAACCACTTTCCGTCACCAGTGAAAGTTCTTCTCTTCAGCAACAGATTAGTAACGCTACTGGTACTACTGCATTACCTTCTTTATCACCTCCTGTTATGTTTCCACCAACATCTTTTTCACCACTGATCAAAATAAAAGAAGTGATTTCAGATGTTGTATTTGCTCAAGATGACCTGAAACAGTGTCTGTTACCAGAGAAACTTCCAGATATTGCATCAGGCTTTTCCCTAAGCTCACCCTTTCCTTTCCAAAGTCCTTTATCACATATTAATGAATTCTTGGATAATACAAAGTTCTCAGTCCAAGATTCTCATTCTCAAGTTCCCCCTTTGAAATTGCAAGATATCAAAACAGAACCACTTGACCCTCAAGAACTTCCATCACATGTTTCCTCAGATTTGCTCAGAAGTGTACAAACATCAGAGATCACATCTTTGTCAGATCCTATATCTAGGGATTCTCTAGTGACTGATTGCAAAGCTCATTTTCTTTCCTCAAGTTTCTCTTCAGTAAACATGGATGAACCAATTTCCATACCCTACACATTACAGACACCTACAACAATGCTATCAGCTGTGTCTACATCATTTGAAACCATTTCAGTGGCTCCAACTACCACCTCAACACTTGCTCCATCTGTAAAAATATCATCTTCAGTAACTAAACCTCTTTCTTCTAGTACACAATCACAACTCCCATCTATCTCTTTATCATCTTTTTCACAGTCTTGTCAAGAAACTTGCATACCTCAAAAGTACCCCTATAAACCATTATTTGCTCCTCACTTTGATGGTCCAGAGATGTTTCTGCCAAATCTTCCATACCCATCCTTATCTTCATCTGATCAGCATCCACTACCAAATACACTAGTCTCTCCAACTTCATCTTCTATGTCTAAGTCCTTAAACCACCAAGTGTCAGAGAGAACTCCTAAGGTACATACATCAGTTTCTGTGAGCAGTACTGCAACAGTATCATCTTCATCTCTTATTACTACTGATCTCACTGTGAGTTCATCAACACTTTTTCCCCCTGGGACTCAATTACTGTTGTCAACTGTTAGCCCTGGTTCCATCAGAGCATGCAACACAGTTTCATCAAATACGGTTTCTGCAGAAATTCCATCTGTTAAAGAAACTAAAACCAAAAATACTTCACAAGAAGTCATTCACAGTGATTCTGTTGGTTGTTTCCAGATGTATAAATCAAGTTTGGAAAACATAAAGCTGGAGATGGAATCTCATCGTAGTGAGTCTGCCATGTAAGATTTCTTATAGATATCTAAGTATTTGTGATATAAAGTTTTTTTTGGTAGGTTCTTGTGCCAGTGTATCCACTGTAATTTCATTTGTGCTCAGGTTTAGGAGCTACAGTCTAAAATGATTAAGTAGATGAATTTGAATGTAATATGAAGTTTTTAGTTGTCTAACCATTATGATAGAGGATTAGAAAACTAACAGAAAATCTATATGAAGTTATTAATATTTGTCCAACAAGTTAAAATGAAAGTATTGCACAAAGTCAAAAATTAAAATCTATTAGTCTTAACATTTTAAACACAAACTAGAGTTTATTATTAGTTATTTCTATACATATATTAGTATAAATAAAATAATGTCTTATATCTCCAGAATATATTGTTATTAGCTCAAAATTTCACTATCACAGTTTCATTCAGGAGATACGATAACCTACAAGTTCATTAATTCAGTTGAAACTAAATTAGAATTTCCTCATCAGGTAATCAAACATTAAAACATGTGTCTAAAAGGCTGAAATTTTATTAAAAATAATACTGAACAGTCTTGAATTTAAATTGTTGAAATAAACCAAACCAAGAATAGTAAGTAATATGTAAATCAACAAATGAACTGTTAAAATCAGAGGATACATTACATGTATGAAATACATCTTTATACTCATATCTGTAAGTTTAGAGATATCTATATATAGTTTTCACCTATTGTATCAATATATACACATTATAATATCAAGATATATATATGTATGTATTAACCATTGTGAAAGTGTATAGAGACTTCATCAAAATAACAACATATCAAAATTTGAAAAATACTATCAGCATCTTTACACTTAATATTTTTTCACTTTAGATATATTTTCCTGATTAAATTTGACTCTTTCATCTTTTGATCTAGGAAACTGTGACTTTTAGATAAGCTGCTATTCACTTGTAGTATCCCATGCTTTTTTTCCAAAATGTTCAGCAGTAGCATTATTGGTATTGAGGTTTTGGATGTCACCATGTGTTCAGATTTTCTGTCATGTATGGGTCGACATGTTTTTCCTATGTACATAATACAGCATCTGCCACAAGTTACTTCATTAATGACATTCTTACAAAAACACCAGTCATGTGGCCCATATTTAGTGATTTTCTTTTACACATTGTGTTTCTTTTTATATTCTAAACTTGTTGTTAAGGCTTTAAGGGAGATGACTGGCTTTTGTAATGTTTTATTGAGCAAGTCAGATTACTCTCTTCAGTTTTGTAATGATAATATCACCCAAGTAAACTAAGCTTGAAATGCACTTTTCTTATTTCCATGGTTCAAGAGAACATGTCTGTTTTGCTGCCTCTCAGAATCCCTTATTAGGTTTTGTATATATTCTAGTTGGTAAACATTTTTTCATAAAAGAGTCATCAAAATTTTCACTAGGCTTCCTTCCATACTACTTTTCTATTACAAATTTTATGAATCTTATGGAGATAACCATCAACTCATTTCTTACTGCTGGTGGGTGATATAAGTGAAAGTGCAAAACAAAGGCTTTTAATAGATGGTTTACTAAAACTACCAATAATGATTTCCCCATCCTTAAAATGAATGATGGTATCTAAAAACAGTAGATTTCTTCCTGGTATGACATAAATGTACATTTTATTAACTGATGGACTGTATGCAAGACATCATGGAAACTAATAAGTGACTTTAAATTAGTGTTCCCTACTACAAATATATCATCTATGAATCTTTACCAGATTAATGGCCTTGTATTCCCTCCAATTTTCCAAGAATTAAGTACTCTTTTTTTTCAAGTATATTCATAACTTTTATAGTCAAGACTACTGCTACTCTATTCCCTTAGTACACTTGTACCCGATGATGACAAAACCTTGTCGAAACGTTGTACATTTGCTGTTATGTTAAACTTATATTAAAGTTTTTCTTCATTACCCATTCAAGCCATCTCCAACCATTAAAGTAGTAGTTTGGTTTTGCAATCGTTAAACATTTAACTTATGATTTCCTTTATTCTTTATCTTTCGTGGAACTATCACAGTTGAACCCTGAATTCTAAATTTCATGTCACAAATACCACTGGCATGACTACTACTATTCGTCTGTCAGTTTTCAGTCTTCAGGTTAAACACTTTAAGCTAAGGAGGTCTTGGCCTTAGTTCGACAGAGATCGAATACTACATGAGACAGCCAGCTTCTTCCAAACCTGGACAAGATCCCCTTTTATGGAGGAATCTGGTTTGATTTCGAGTGCCTTTTTCCTCCCCTATCCTATGCCATACAATCCTGTGTGTCACCTGTGGATGCTGCCAGGCCTCTTTCAGCCTCTTTGGACATGCTTTCACAGGTATGTTACATTTTATCTGAGTTCCCCTAGGTATTTGTATTTTTCTGCTTTGGCTTATCACCTAGCAAAAATTCCTTTTCTAGACTCACAACTGTTGGAGTCTTTGATGCAAGTGTGGGGGCCAATCTTGATTGTTCAGTTAGGTTCTCCCAGGCCCAATTTTCCAGACTCCAACTGACCCTAACCTCTATCCTTAAGTACCTGTCCACCATGCACCTCCTAGCCAAGGCTATCTACTGATCCCCTACAGGGTTTTCAGAGGAGATCTGCACTCTCATATTTTCCATGTGGGCTTGTTTATCCTCTTCAGTTGTTTTCCCTCCAAATATGGCTACTCTGCTACTGGTATCTCCTGGATAGGGATGCACTTTTGTCTCAGATGCATAACCCACTACCTATCTGTGTGATCTCAGAATAGCATCATTTTTATGCGGATCTCATTTTGCTCCCATTTCCTATACCACACCTTCTCAACTTTTACCTGTTTCTCTCTCCATGGTTCCAACAGTGAGTCATAGTATTTCTCACTGCAGAAACAAATGCTGCCAACTGTACTGGTGACTACCCAATAGGATCTGGCAAGTTAGATGCCTGCATGGCTGGATTTATTCACATTTGGTAGGGGTTCACTTCTGATCCTTGGATTCTTCAGGTGCTGTCTTAGTGACTCTTCATTCACTTCCTTTCCCCCTCCATTGTCAACAGATCCTGTTTCCTTCACCCTTGTCTGGATCCCACAACTTGCCAGCATTTCTCTGAAATGGTCCAAACTCTTCTCCTTAAGGCACTATTGAACCTCTCCACTGTCAGACCTCTCCAGGATTTTACTCTGGCTGTTGGTAGTTACCAAACAAACTGGGAACTAGTCTGTGGTGGTTAATTTGTTTCAACTAAACTATTTCACAGACCTTCTCTCTTTCACTATGAGTTTTTTCTCACTCCATGGTAGACTTTCACTCCAGGTCTGTGGATGACCAAGTTAAATGTTTTGGTTGCATGCCTCCACATTCCTATTACCCCACTTTTCAGATGGTACCTTCAGTTTGTCCACAAGGGTCAGGTTTATCAGTTTCACATGCTGCCCTTTGGGTTGGTTACAACACCTTATGTCTTTTGTCAAGTAGTCAGGCCTTTGCACAACTACTCCATGCCCAGGGCTTGCATTTTCATCAATCTATGGATGACTGGCTTCATCCAAACTGATAGTAAACAAACACACACAATTGCTTCTGACAGAAGCAAGTCACGTAGGTTGGATATTCAAAGTGGGGATCCCTTCCATTCAATTACTCAATACCTTATGCACTTGGGAGTCTTTTTCAACTACTCCTTAAGTCAGGCCCAGCCTGCTTCTCCTAAACTATGGTAAAGGGAATTTACGGTCACCAAGGCCCTTACTGTTCCTATAATCTATACTTACAAGGTTCTTTCTATTTGGGGAAGTTAGCTTCCATAGTTGCTCTTATATCCTTAGGTCATTCTTTGGACTCCATTATCCATCCACCACCTTCCCTCCTAATCATTTTCACATTTTTGATAAACAGAAACAAAGACAATATCACAGTGGGTGTACCTCTTTCACCTCCTCGTCCCAAGTTACATTTGTTCACAGATGCTTCACTCATGGGTTGGGGGGGGGGCATGTTTAGAGCATCAGGATGTTTCAGAGCATTGATTTCCTGTCGAGATGACCATGCATATCAACATATTAGATCTACTGGCCATCTGTTGGACTTTGGATCACTTCTTTCCCTCTGTATCAGGTACATTGGTCAGGATCCATTCCAACACTTCAATAGTTGTCTCATACATCAATAAATAAGGGGCACCCAATCACAATTGCTCTGTTTTCAAATGTTAGAACTACTCTTTTGGGATCTTACTTTTCATACATGCCTCATTGCGTGTCATGTTTTGAGTGCATTCAATCTGGTCATGGATAGTCTTTCTCATCCTGAACAGATCCTCCCCACCAATGGTCCCTAGACCCTCAGGTTGTCTGGTGGCTCAGCACACAATGGAGTTCTCCTCACTTAGATGCTTTTCCACACATCTTACCACCAAACTACTACTGTTCTCATCTCCATTACATTATCTCCTAGCTTTAGCTGTAGATGCTCTCTATCTGCATTGGACCAACCTGTACCCACATGTCTACCCACTAATCTTTCTCCTACCCAAGGTGATTTTCACCATCCAGTCCACTCCATGTCAAACTCTTCTGATAGCACCTTTCTGGCTGGCATTTGCCATGGGTCCTGGTTCTCATTCTCCTCCAAATGACACCCTCATTACTTTTTTTTCTTTCGCCATCCCTCCTCCACCAACCTCTGTTGCCAATTTTTCTTCCTGCACCTCTCACACGTCATCTTCATGTGTAGCTTTTGTCCAGCCCTTTGCAAGTAGATCCAAACTTTACACATATATGGTATCATTTTTGCCCCATTCAGTTCACCTTTCTTCTCTCATGGTTTATCAGGGACAGTGGTGGACATTTTGCCACTGCACCAAGGAATCTTTCCTTCCTGACTAACCATACCTCACAACACAGAATTTTACCTGGCTGTTTCATCACAACTCCTCAGTATCTGCCAAAGTAAAATATCAAGCAGCCTTGTCAAATACCTGCAGTTTTATTAGGTACCACACAGTGTTTTCCTCTCCTAGTGTTTCCTTTTGTTATGTTTCTTCTGAGTCAGTCATCCTCCCCACCCTACAATATTGCCAGATTGGGATATTAATGTTGTTCTTCTCACCCTCTGTACATTCTCCCTTTCATCTTATAGGCTTAATGTGAAGATGGTAGGGACCCTCCTCCTACCATAGACCAGGAGATAAATACCCGATGCTGCTTGGTTTTGGACTGGAGTTGACCCACCAAGTACAGTCTAACATGCCCTAGCCATAGCCATTCTACACCATGGGGAACATCCATATAGTTTTTCCCCACCATTACTATATTTCATTGGGAACCTTCCATCTTGCTATCTCTGGGATTGCAATTCTTGGGTGTTTGTGTTGAGTGTTGAGCTGGACCAACCAACATGTATATATTGATGGATGTGCTCCAACTATTTTCTGCACATTTAAGTGATGTTTACAATCTCATTGAGCAAAGAGTATACCTGGTACAGATGTGGTGTGGTCTCCCAAGGGTGTGTTCATTTCTCTAAAGAGGTCACACTATTGAGACATTCTTTGGATGCTTTCGAAAGGGTGCTCATAAAGGTAACTTTTGCACTGGTTCCTCCACCTTTTCAATGTGGAATTCTAGCTATTATGTGAGAGAGTTGAGATACTGCATTGGAAGTTAACATTTTCCTGCACTGATAATGTATTTCCAATGGGTACCCACCTCAGTTCAAACCTCCCCCCTTCAGGTACTTCTTTGTGCTTAATATCGAAGTGAAGGTTAGGCTGAATAGTATAAAGGAAGTAACCTGCATCAGGAGTGTTTGTTTCACTCCTATGATGGAAGGTTGCATGTGAAGACACAATAGAACCATGTTAAACATGGGGTAGATGGGAATTTCAAGGCTAGTGACAAGCAAAAAATATGCATATATAGAGGGCAACACTGAACGAGAGAAGCTATTATGTGAGAAGATGTAAGTACCAATTGGAAGTACATTTTCAGTGTAGGAAAATGTTGACCTTTATTTGTTATGGATGACGTATGTATAAACTGTTTTAATAGTTTTTGTTAAATATTAAGTAAACTATCATAGTAACAGTTGCTTTTCCTCTGGACAAGTATGTGAGGTGAAAGGAAACAGTTTCTTTAGACCAATATTTGGTCTAGTTGCTTTTATTAACACAGACATAGCACTGAGCAACTAAGTTTCCGGATAAAAATAATTTAAGTTAAATAAACAAACACAATTTTTGTCAATGTTTGCCACATTTGATTTTTTTTTATTTCAAAATCTTAGTAGCATTTTCTAAAATTTGACAGCTGTGGAAATTTCTGTAGAGAATAAGTTTCAAACTGATTACAAATGAAAACATGTTTTAGAAATTAATTTTAGATTTTTTAAAAATTTTGATCACTTTTGTTTTAAATGATTTTCAATAAAATGAATATAATGAATCTTCATCTAGTTAATTCATTGTAATAAGTTGGAAATTTAAATTGTAAAATGTTTTAACTAGGTTCTTGAGACAGTGCACTCAAGGTTCAGCGTTCAGTACTTGTGCTCGTACTGACCTAATCTTTAAACCTGTGCCAGACTCCACATTAGCCAGAAAACGTGAAGAACGTGCAGGAAAAGCTTCAGATAGAGTGAAGGAAGAAAAATTTAAATTTAATAAGGCAGTGAGTATTAACTGATAAAATCTAGATCCTTACTCAGATTAGACAAAATACTTCTTATTTATCGTATAATTAATTGCCACATCATTCAAATTCTGGTTTAGCTACAACATAAATTTAAGCTCAAACAAAGTTTTCGTATTTTGTACTGCCTTGAACTGAATTACTTCAGTTGAAAAAGTTTTTTAGGTATACTTAAGTATGGTTATTAAAACATTAAAGGACGTTTTTGGTGGCTTATGCCATATTGATTGTACATAAGAACTTCAGTTTATACTCTACATCAATGATTCACAAACTTGTTTATGATGCCCTCTGTCTAATTAAACCTGCAATAAAAATAAAACAAGTAATAAAATGGTACATAGCATAAGACAGTTTCAGTTTACACCAATTTAGTGTGAAGGATGGGCTTGAGCTTGGGATAGGATTAGGTCCATTCTCTTCTGAATTCTTGACATAACAAATTCGAAATCCCCCTTTCCCTGCAGATGAGACCACTGTTTTGTTGTGATTTCTGTCAGAGCAGTAAATGCTGATTCACATAGGTATGTTGATGTGAAAGGCAAAAGCATGTCCATTGCTTTTTGTCAGAGTAATATTTGCAAACTAGCATCCAAAAGTTTCTAAGAGGTTTTGACTTGAATTCTGCCTGAAGGGTTTTATCACTGGATAGTTCTGTGAGCTCTCTTGAGCTTCCATTGGCAGATGAGAAGTTATGCTGTCATTAAATGGATTCCAGATCCAATCATGTTTTCCCCACTCTGATTCTAGAAATTGATCTGTAAATTAAGACTGAAGGTTTTTCAGATTAATAGAAACCATGTCATTAATAAGACTTTGATTTAACTCCTTTTCATCCAAGCTGCAGTAACAAGTCAAGGTCATTGAGCTTAATGAAAATATTAGCCCAGTAGCATAGTACTAGAAGCCCTGCAGTCTAAAAAAAATATGATGCTCATCTTCCAGCTGCACAATGTGACTTAAGTACTTTCCTGAGTAACAACCAGTACACCTCTTTATGCAGCAGGAGCTTGTCATATATGGATCTCATTTCTCCACAAAAAATAGAAAACAGCCTGCTGTTTCAAAGCTATTGATTTAAAACAGTATCTTGTAACATTTTCTTTGCTTTATACTGCAATTTCTTTGAAGCTAGTTCTTCCCTGTGTATGATGCAATGTGTAAATGAAGAAAAAGCACTTACTTTGGATCTAAACCATTTCTTGTTATCCAAAATTACAATTGTCCCCTCAATGCCCCCCAACAAGATTTTTTGTGGTAAAAACTCATCAACAAGAGAGAAAATGGCTTTCTTTGTAGCTCTCCCTTTCAGTGCTTGGCAAAACAGAAACACTTCATACACTTTTGTAACAGTATCAACAAATGCCAGAAGCTGAGCTAAATTTGCAACATCTGTGACTTCATCAAATTGTTTGGCAAATTTTGGACTGTTTTGGATATATGTTATCAGTTTGATTATAATTTCATCAGAGATTACATCTATGCACCTTGCAATTGTGGTACATGATAAAGGGATAGACATGAAGGCCTACCATACCCTTCTCCATGCATGCTTTCTCAAATTTGTATTATATTATTATAGTATAAATTTATTTTGTATTGTGTGGCTGTATACTTTCCTAATGAAATAAGATGCTTGTAGAGAAATTTCAAGACTTCTGATGGAATAGGAATCTGCTTGTCTAGCAAGCTGCTTTGCTCTTTCAGTTGTTTCATCTGTGGTTTTATCCATATGCTCAGGGTGTTTGGTTTACAAATGCTGTATAAGTTTATTTGGTTTCATGCTGACATTAATTAAATTCCGCAAACAAATACTACAGTGCAATTGTTCCTTGTTATTAATAACTCTGTTAATGAAACCAAATTTTAAATAATCCTCTTGATACCTATGCACTGTTGTATATGATTTTAAATCATTTTTTGCTGACATGTAACACCTATTTATCCACGTTTTTGAAAACTAATAAATGTATACTAATATCTAAAACTTAACACTAACAAGCTGACAAAAATGTAAAAAAAATCTTGTGATATCTTGGCCATCCAATCAACATTCACTTTGCTTTTTGCTGACAGGCTATATGTGCTTATAAACATTATAATATGTTAATTAGGGCTTCCAGTTTACTGTATGTAATGCATCTCTTCACACTGATTAAGTGAAGGGTCTTGCTGCCTAGGTTTTTGAATGCTTCTAATAAAATAAATTTTTTAAAGGTTGCACTTGTGATATGTAAACAGCTTTTATGTTGAATTAATTAATTCTCTTCTTTAGCTAGTGGAATAAATAACACACACAAAGATAAAACAATAAATTGGTTTAAGTAGGTAAATGGGGGAATGAAATATTAATCAAACAGTTGAGGGATGACTGATTAGCATAATCTGTCAACTCAGTTCCACTTATAAAATAAGGCATAACAATTGGTGGGTTGAAGGGCAACTACCTTGTTTTGTAATTTACAAGCTTTAAATTATTGTCAATAAACAGGAAGGTAAAGTGTTTTGGGACAGCCAACAGCCACTACACAGAACAAAAATGCTTTAGATTTCCTAAGCCTGGAGTGAGAAGATATTTGCTTCTTTGTACAAAACTGTTTGCTTACATGAGAAGTCCACACTGAAAAGTAAGATGAAAGAGAGAGAAATAAACATTATTTTCAGCTTTGTAACCTCTGTTTACTTTTCAGCTTGGAATTAACCTATATTTGTTCCTATTGCAACCAGCATGTTGACACAGCTTTCCACTTTCACCTGTTTGTATATACTGTGCATGTAATTTCTCCATGTTAATTATTGTTAATATATTAATTAATAGTAGTGATATTTGTACAGTAGCTTATCAGACAGGTGGTAGCACTGTTTATATAAGAATGGCTCAGATTGTTCATCGAAATGACATTTTAATTATCTCCTCAATAGGTCATCAGAACTTTACAATACTATACAGTGTTACTTTTATAACAATATTTATGTACTTACTGAACCACGAGTTCTGGGAATGTCTGTAAATATCATAGCAAAAAGTTTGAATTTATTGTTCTTCTTTCTTCTGCTTCTTTTATATTACTTGATAACTCAAAAACCAAAACAATGGTGTCAACCAATTTCACTGAGGTGGCATAGTTTCAAACAGAGCATCTGTTTTTATAAGTATTATTAATAACTACCAGTAATTTTAAGAAATCTTACTTCTAGCATAAATGAGGTTATCATTACCTCTTGAAGTTAGTTGTTTTTTAAGTACTGTATTTATTCTTCATTTTTGTGAGTTTCTATTTCTGCAACACTTTAATACTAAAGAAGCTATAGATTTAATCAATCATTAGTTAACTATGTTGAAATATTATCATGTTTTAAGTCCTGCAAAAGAGAATACAATGTTTTTACTCTATACTTGTAATGCAAAACTAAGATTTACTTATAAGTGAAAAAACTTCTGTCTTTAGAAGATGTTTAATTTATTTTGAAAAGAGCCAATATATTTTTCATATTGTGCAGAAGTTTAAAGAAAAGAATCACAGTGGAGAAAGTAAATTAGCAAAAAGTTCACACAGTGTAAACTCCCTTCAGTTTGGATATTTTGAAAGGACAACTTCAAGAGGCTATTCAGATGCTCCAGCTGTTTATCACCTCAGTGAATATGCTCATCCAAATGCTACATCCTCCTCTAGATACCCACAAACTTCAGTATCAGAGCAACTACCACAAATTAGCACTTTATCAATTTCAGTTGGAATATCACAACCATGCATAAATCCTTTACTGCAGTATCAGATCTCAGCTGGGATGTACGATGCCACTGCTCGAGAGAGGTTGGTTTCTGTTTAAAGTGTTACAGCTGGCTTGAATATTTCTTTTGAATTTTTTAGATAATGCTTTACTGGGTTTGAACTTGATAGGTTATCAAGTTTAATTGTTTTTTATCAATCAACAATTTTAAACTGATATTAACTTCAGGTATATTTTAAAGCTTTGAGTATGGTTGAAAAAATATATATTTCTGCTAAGATATACGTAATTGAAGCTTTTTATTAGTTTTGAATATATTTTTATGAATATGGTGTTTGTTTTTTAATTATTCCAAATTATACTGCTTACAATCATATACTTCTAAGAACATTTGTTTTCAGATTTAGGAGCTCAAACTGTCATATATACACATATATATGAATGTAAGAACAGAATCCTTTCTTAACTGGTAGTTTAATTGTACCTTACAATATAGTCTACTAAGAAAATTGAGCCAGGCATGACCTATCAGTTAGCATGCTTGAACTATGAATCTGAGGGTTCATGTTTTATAGCCTGTTACCACAAAAATGTGTTCTGCACTTTGGGATAACTATTCAGTCATACAAAAGTAACCCAAGAGTTAGCAGTGAGTACTGTTGACTAGCTACTTTCCCTTTTATCTATAAGCTCAAAATTATGGATAGTTATATGCATGTACACTTTGTATAGCTTTGCAGGAAATTCTGTAACAAATAAATTAAGAAAATGAAACTTTAAATATATAGGCTTGAAATGAAGCTAGAGAGAGAAAAGAGAGACCGTGATTTTCAAGAGAGGTTAAAATTTGAAATTGAAATGAAAGCAAAACTCCAGCCAAATGCATTTGATCCTCAATTGTTGGAATTTCAACATCATTATGGAGCTGTGGCCTCAGGATCTGGCATGACAAGGTTACTTCCGTGTACTTCCACTATGGGTTTTCATAGAACTGCATTCAACTTCTACTCTCGTCCAGATCGGGAACGGTTAGAGCGAATAGGTATTCCTACCACCCTAGCTGAAATTGGGCATCCAAACCATGACTGCCTAACTGCAGAACGGCTTCACAATGAACATTTAGCCTTAACCACAGATCCTCTTGTTCGGCTTCAGATGGCAGGAATTACACCCGATTTTCAAAGTCATGCCCACATGCATGCACATACACACCTGCATCTTCACCCTCAAGATTCCATTTCTTCTGTTGCTGCAGCAGCAGCCATTGGAGGAACTAATCATCCTGATCAAGGCCATCCCTTATATGGATCTCACCCTCTGTTTCCACCTTCAGTCTATCCATGTACACGGCCAGGAATCATGCCACCTCGAGGTGAAATAATGCATCCTGGTACAGGATTGCTGCAACCTTCCTTTGAGGACCCATTCGCTCAACAGGTAAGTGAAAGGTAATCATCAGTTGTTTTGCAAGTTAATTGAATCTTTTACATTATAACCACTCTTTGTACAGTAATTTTGGTGACAACTGTGTGAAATTACTGATAAATTTTAACAATTTATTTAAATACCATTTGATCGTCTTTTAGGCTTATTACAATAAAAATATTTTTATAGTTTTCTATATTCATTTCATTTAACTCTTTAGTATATTTAAATTTTGAGTTGTCTTAAACTATTTTGATAAATGTAACCTAGACTGTTTTTTTTGTATGTAGTATTTTTCAAATGTTTATCAAGCTAACACAAACAATGCAGATCCGTATAAATAATATGCTTGCATTTGTCTATTTGTTTGGAAATTTTTTCTCACAAGTTTCTTGATCAAATGCTACAAATATTGTATCATTAGAAAGGTCTTTATCTGATGAGTCACAGTTGCATACTTGTTTTTCAATTCAGAATCATCTTACCAATTTTTTGCATAGTCAGACTTTCAATACAATGAGTATGCTACACGATGGCACAATGTTGTTGTCATCACATGACGACTAGCTTTGATTTCAACTTTGGTTTTTTTACTTGCAAGGTATTTTGCACAAACAACATTTAATCCATGTGTAATTTAAAAAAAAATTCAGTAAGGACAATTGCTGTGGGTTTTCTGGACTTATTTAGGTCAAATTAAATACACATGTGCAGTTTGTTCAAAACCATATGCTTATCACTTTGTGAACACATATTAAGACATTTCTGTATATTCAGCTAAGTTTGCCTTTATTAAAACTTTACATTTACTTTAATTTGCAATAATTTAGCTTCAGTTCATTTCATAGACTGTTATAAATACCTTTTTCTCTTTTATGGGTTTTATTCTTCATTGTTGTGAATTTCTTTGTTTCAACTCGTAAAACCGTGTCATACACTGAATGCTCATAACTGTTTCTTACTCTGTACGCTATTATAAATACTCTTACTATATTTTATTGTTTACTTGTGAATTGTCAATTCACGTGAGTTTGTTTGTCTGACTGCATAAATTTTTCTTCAAATAGACTAGGATTTATTGATCTATCGCACAATACCTACTAGAAAGTGTAACTTAAATGACAAGCATAAAAATGATAGAATAAGTAAAATTCAAGTGATGGGTATGAAAATTACTGTTGATGTTTTGTGGGTCTTGGGTAAAGTATTATTTTATTAATTTACCCCTAGTCTAGTATCCCAATAAAGCCTTTGCCAATCAAATTAATTGGATGAAATGTATTATGTTACAATAAATAGGTTATTTTATGATGAACCATTTTCCTCAAAGTAGCAAGTAAACTGAAGATGTTAACATAAAGCAAACAAAACTCTAAAACAAACATTTGTTCTTGATGGTATATTCCAAGACTTTTTCTTGCTCTGTCATCTACTTAAAGTTCTTCCATGAACTTCATTGTGTCAAAACTTTATTGTTCATAATTATTTGTTTTACACATGTGGCTTTTTCCAGAAATTTTTACATTTCTGTATACAGAACTGCAGAATTTCAAAATGTTTTTGCAACTTGCATTAAGATGCATCATCTAATGATATGCTAAAATGGTGAAACAGTGGTCCAGAGGAAAAAACAAAACAATATCTTCAAATACCTTTTCTACATTAGAAATGTAAATAAATTTTTAATAGTGATATGTAGAAAATTTTATAATAGTAATAGTGAACTGAATGAGGAAACACAACAATATTCAACTGGGATATATATAGATAAAGTGTATTAATTATTCTAAAGTATTATGTGATATTAGTTGAACATAGAGATATTACAATGATGCACAGCTTAAAATTGAAGAATTGGGTATCTGTGATAATGTCACTACATTTTTCTTATAGTTTTCATACAATGATCTTTATAAATGGTTATTAACTTACCAAATGCAGGGTGATCATAAAAAAATGTTGCAGTTCAGTGCAACATATCTCTGAAACAATATGGCAGAGGAAGGTGAAATTGCACAGATGTGTTAAGAATATCATGTCACAGTTGTCACATGATGCTGCCAGGGCTACCACTATGTTTATTTCATGTACTTTCCATGAGTATAAATGGGCTTGTCAATTGCAGTGCAACTCATTCAACCAACATGAAACTCAAAGTATGATAGGTGAACTAGCAAAATTTTGTTACATCAAAGGATGAAATGCCAAGAAAGTCCTCAGGGAATACCACTGAGTGCATAACATCTGAGGAGGACCCTGTTTTAGTACTGCTAAACAGATGCTTTTGTGTTAAGTCACTTACAAGCAGACCAACAACACCTATTCTGAAACTATTGCTGACATCAGCCATGCCATAACAGAACAAGTCAGCACAAATGGACATTATGTCCCTGGTGTCTGAAATTGTCAATTGTAACCATTCATTAGGCTCTTTGGTCGACTTTATGAATGTTTCCTCACAAGCTGCATCATATTCAAGCACTGAAAGAGACAGATTTAGCCCAACATGTTAATTTCATGTTGCATTTCCTAGTAAGACTACAAGTCAATGGTCAATGGTCTGCCAATACTGGGCTGATGAAGCACACTTCACTTTTTATGAAAGTTTCAACACACACAACTGCATTATCTGGTTGGAAAATAATCCAAGTGTAACATTTCCTATGCATCTTCATGATGACAATGTAACTTTCACAATCAACCCTGCAATGCTTACAGCCAATATGAACTGAATTAACTCAGGACTATATTGGATAAGTTTGCCAAATAGGACATTTGATCAATATATGAAATTTCTGAGTAATACTAAAAATGCTTACTAAATGAGACTATGATAAATCAAATAAAGAGACTGGCCAAAAAGTAATAAACAAAATAAACAATCTTTAATAAAATATTTAACATAATAACAGTGTGTGTACTGTTTGACAGACTAAGAAACATCAGACTGCAGGATA
Source organism: Limulus polyphemus (assembly GCF_000517525.1). Classification (NCBI taxonomy): domain Eukaryota; kingdom Metazoa; phylum Arthropoda; class Merostomata; order Xiphosura; family Limulidae; genus Limulus; species Limulus polyphemus. The sequence continues at coordinate 85,240 of NW_013669203.1, forward strand.
CAAGGCTTTGCACCTTTACCTTACCATATCTTATTATAGAAGGCTTTGAACTTTACGTGACTTCCATTGTTAGGAGTTTCATGGCCACTTGCCTGTTTTTATTCATAAATGTTTAGGAGATCATTGTATGTCCATGTAGGATTATTTATTTATCCTTCACATGGAAAGTCAGTATACCTCAGGGTTTTGTCTTAAATATCTTGTTTTTCAGTATGAAAATCAATGCCTGCACTGAACAACATCCTCCCACAGCTGCAAACTGCTCTATGTCAGTGACTTTCAGATTTCACCTAGTTCTTCAAAGATCAGGTATAATGAGCAACAAATTGAAACTGCAATCAGTTAATTATTTGATTAGACTTAATGCAAATGGTTTTAATGTTTCATCATCTAAAACTTTTGCATACATTTTTACCATCAATAGATATTGTATCCTGATCCCAAGCTACATCTTGGAGGTGCATAAATTCCTGTGGTAGCTTAAATAAGGTACTTAGGACTTCTCTTTGACAGTAAGTAAACTTTTTCCACAACAAAGGATCTTAAAACCACATGTGAAAGGGCACTGAACATCCACCTCTTGGGATGTGGATAGATATTATTTGTCTTAGGTCTTTTATGCCTTTATTCAATCTAAACTGGACAATAAGTCTACACCTCAGCCAGGGATATTTAAGATGTTAGACTTTGTACATCACCAGAGGCTTCAGCTTTATGCAGGGACTTTCTGCACATCTTCAGTTCAGATTTGTACACAGAGAATTCTGAAACTCTACATTTGACATTTGAAATTTGTTCTTCCATATTCTGCTAAATTCCGATCATAGCTTTCCACATGGCACTGCATGTTTATGACTCGTGGGTTTTTCTTTTTTCCCCACAGATGATCTGCTGTATCTAGCTTTGACCTTCATATCCAGGCAAAACTGAATCTTTCTGGCATTGATGAATCCAATGATCAGCCCATCCCTCCATGTCTTATCAACATCTTTATTTTCTGTATTATGTTTACCCAATCAGTTTTTTGCAGATTCTTGATTTTATCAGTATTTGAGGAAATGATATTGCAACTAAATCAGCATTCACTGGCTACATAACAAATTCACCCATACCATGTATGTAAAGGAATGATCTGTCAATGTGTGAATTGTGTGTCACTTAAATCACAATTGCCCACATATTACGTTCACTCTGTCACTCTGTTATTCAGCAACAGCACCATTTTAAACTTTTTTAATTATTGGTGTCTTCTTGATTCATCAGGAATGATGCCAATGTTTTTTAAGGTCAGAGGCTTCTTTACTATTTAATTTTTTAACCTTTTAAACAAATTTCTTCTAACTTATATATTTATTTTATTCATGTAACTTTTACTTTCTAATCTTTTCTTAGCACTTACTATTATAAAAAAAAATGCATGTTTGATACAGATAGCCGATGTGGCTTTGTGTCGTTAAACTACAAATTCACATCTTTTCTGATTTCATGGTAGATTTCTTTTTCCTTTACTTAAGTTATGGATAATTTAAGATAGCTATAACTAATGAGATTAACTTGTTTGGAATTATCGATGAGAAATAGAATGCTGAATAACTTAATCAGTTGCAGAGTTGGTGTTGCACACTTGCTAATGCAATTTTGCTTTAGTAGCCTATCCATATAGATTCCTTTTTTGTTGTAGTCATAAGAAAAACTTTTTTTTTCCACCAACAGTTCACAGCTACTCAAGCTACCCAGGAACATTTTCAAAATCAAATAATGAGGGAGAGGTTTGCTCACATGGGGGGAACATACCCCCTCAGCTTCTAACACAAGATGAAGAATTCTTTTGGTAAGAACAATTTTTTATCACTTCTTACTTTTGAAGTTTCAGAAAATAAAGTATTTTATGAAAATAATGTTGTCAGTGGCTTCTAAAGTTCAAAACAAATATAATACGATACCTGAAAAAATGTATGATTTAAAAAATAATTACTTTTAAGTTCATACATTTTAGCTGCAAGCAGATATATATCTGTCTTTAACTGGGAGTATGTCATTTACTTTAATTTTATCCATTCTGTCTTCAAATGAATTGAAATATAGGTACTTCATTTTCATTCATGTCTGGTTTAAATGAACTAAATGAAGTAGTTGCTTCAGTCTCGCTAAGTCTTTAATTCTTATTGCTAAAAACTAAAAAAAAAGAAGTTTTCTCAATGTCACCTTCTTTTATTTTAAATAAGCTAATAGCCAACCATTTCATTTAACCCTCATCAACACACCTGCAGTCCACATGGACTCCAATGACTTTCTCGGTTGTGTATTTTTTACGTAATCATTACAAACGTATATCAGTTGATGTAACTGTCAAGCAGAAACCCTGGATCAATATGACACTATTGTTTTCAAAACAGGCAGATGGAGTAAGTAGCTATAATCTAATATTTATCTGGGGCTCATGCAGACCCCATACTATCATTGACCATCACTATGCCTACAGTTTGCCCTATAGCATACAAAACAAATTTCTAAATATCTATTTCGCTATATAGGTTGTTGTAAAGGATAAGCCATCAAAGTAGTACAGTATCATCTGGTCTGTTTGCTAATAACATCATTGTGGTAAGCATGTATGCACATCTCATTCCTAAACAAGTGTTCTCCATGATGACTGCTTATAATGCCCTATTTTATAGAAATCTTGTTTGATAATTTTTTGTAAATAACCTGCTTATTGGATTTTCAATCTATAGACCACTATAAGGATACATTTGTGTTAGGGTCTCATCGGACCCAAGATGACTCACAATGTACACTTTCAGTTTTCTTTAAGTTGAATTTTTCAGAATTGTGGTAATCTCATCATATGTTGGTGGATAATGACTTGAATATACAAGTATAATAAAGCTTTTTTGATGATTTAATACTACTTATTTCTATATTGAGGAACAATTCAATTTTGTAATTTCCTGATTTGTCAACATATTTCCTCTAGAATACATCTATTTTTATGTTATTCACATTGCATGCTAACCCTAATAAAAGTTGCAATGCAGTTGTTTTGGGAATTTCATCCCAGAGCTTACTACAATTGTAATTTTGTGCTGGGGTGCAGTTGGACCTCAGGTTTTCCACAATGTAACTTTTCAAAGGTGTGTTGATGAGGGTTAACCTCTCTTTTTGTTTTTAAGCAAACAACTAGGCAACCCATTACTTCAAGCTTACAAACAACTAGGCAACCCATTACTTCAAGCTTACAAACAACTAGGCAACTCATTACTTCAAGCTTACAAAACTAGGCAACTCATTACTTCAAGCTTACAAACAACTAGGCAACTCATTACTTCAAGCTTACAAAAACTAGGCAACCCATTACTTCAAGCTTACAAAAACTAGGCAACTCATTACTTCAAGCTTACAAACAACTAGGCAATTCATTACTTCAAGCTTACAAACAACTAGGCAACCCATTACTTCAAGCTTACAAATATCTAGGCAACCCATTAATTTAAACTTACTTGTTTTAACTTAAAGCAAGTTAGTTACTTCAATCCTGCCCATTCTTGTGTCAAGCAAACTAGTATTCAACAAGTATCTTTAATTTCCCTCATTTTAGCATCTAACAATCCAATAGCCAAGCACTCATTTCAGTTTTGTTGATTCTAGCTTTCAAGTAACCTATACAATATTGTAACAGTCCTATAAATTGAGATATTTACCTTTCCTTGAATGGAATATTTTCTGTCAGTAATTAATTCCAGTACTGCTACAGAAATACTTAGGATTTATCTTGTATTCTGAATCTCACAATGCCTTGGTTTAGAAATGTATATTTAATAAGTAACAATCTCATCCCTGAGGTTAATCAAAAAAATACATGACTTCAACTTCCAAATCTTTTGGAATCTTTCTTCCATTGTCATACTAAAGCTAGACAGAGTGATGATTTTTTTAAATATTATTTTTGCACAAAATTATTAGAAACAGCTTTATTCAAATGCCTGTAAAAGATTTTTCAGTACTATTAGTGTCAAAGACAAAGCACTATTTCTGATTTAAATTTATGCAATATGATTTTCCTGTATAACACTTCCTAGTGAATGTGCTTGTAACATGTCTAAGACAATCGCAACCAGTTGAATATTAAAGACGAACATAGATTCTCAGTAAACATTGACTAATCATCTAAATAATATTCATGATGCATATAGATCTGGGCAATTAGTGGTAATTGTTAATTTATTAATCAATGGCTTCATTGATGAGTTAGTAGTGTTTCTCAAACTGTGGTATGTAGAAGTGAAAAAAAATTGTGATGGGGGGCTTCTAATGAGTTGCCTTTCTTCAAGTCAACAGTTCAAGAAAAAAGTTTGTTTTAGGTGCTGCAAGGCAGTTGCCTTCCCTGATGTCAGCAGCTCAAATTTAGTGGCAGTACCAAATAGCCTTAGTAACTTTGCCATAACAAAAACAGGTTAAGCAAGTATGGTCTCACACCCCCAAATTAAACCTTCTAGCTCTAGATAGATTGACTGTGTTAAACTCTACAGCATAATTATCCTGTAATCATTGTGAAATTTATTCATCTTTTTGGCCCTCATAGAGTTAGTGATAAGTTTACAGACTTACAATGCTAAAATCTGATAGAGTTTTACAGTAAAAAAACAAAAAAACACAGATAGCCCCTTGTGTAGCTTTGTGTTAAAACAACCAGACATCATATTTATGTGAAGTTTATCTTTGTGCATGTTTCCTAATGAAAATAGTGTCCATAACATGTCTTACCTGTGTTGTGTGAAATTTTCTAATAGTTATAACCAAAGACACAACATGAAAAGGATTAATAAACTCCCATATGTATATTATCTATAATACCATTGTCTCTCATGTTTAGAATATAATGATACTAATATTTCTAGATGATTGAAACTCCTTATAAATATGATAATGTTGATTAAATTGTTTGAAACATCCATATCCAGTTAATTTTGCTTGATTCTGTCTGACTGGTCGTGCTTGAATTGAAGATACCATTGAAACAAGATACTGTAAATGATAGCAAATTCAGTCTTGATAAACTCTCCAAAGGCCCTTCACTGTATTTGTACGTTAGCTTTCAAGATAAAGTTTAAGCAGATCATTAACCTCCATTGGAGCTGCATCAGGGGATTTGACAGGTCTACCTGGCTAGCTATTATTTGACAGGTCTACCTGGCTAGGTATTATTTGACAGGTATGTGGTCTACCTGGCTAGCTATTATTTGACAGGTATGTGGTCTACCTGGCTAGCTATTATTTCTGTTTCTTTAGCTTTCTTTGATTAGAAGGATGGTTAGAAGCCTCTCAGCCTTTGTGAACTGTAAATCCTTGTTGATTGTCTTGTTAGTTTTACTAGAAGATAAGTACAGCTTCATTGCAATGGCATTGTTAATTGGAAGGTTCCTTCCATAAACATATCCTTTACTTTGTGGCTCTGGATTGGAATACCATAAAGTGATGTGACACAGTCACTTATCTGTAAAGGTACCTATTTCAAGCTGGCAGCATTGTACTGTTGAATGGTCAGGAAATAACCATGAACCAAATGCATGTGTTAATCATGTTGCTTGTGGCACCATGCTCACATCTGTGGCAACTCACTACTACATTATCATATATAGATTTTTTTTTATAAAGTAAAACTAACCCTCTGTATTAATTCTGAGAAATATTATCATTAATTACATTTTTGATACATACTTGTACATCAGCATAAGTGCAAAAATGGGACTGGGAAAGATTCAGATCTTTAACACTGTTTACTGGGCAGCTACCTAATGTAACTAAACTACCACATCTCAGATCCAGTTCTTCTCAGTTTTCATTTTGTCAGTAAAATTCATAACTTCATAGGTTTGTATGCAACCCTTAAAATATTCAGTTTACACTTTTTTAAGGGTAAGAATTATTAAAGTTGAATGCTTTCTCTAAAAACATAATAAAGTTCAAAATAACTCATTTGTACTTCTAGCCCACAACAACAGCGGCATGAGCATGAGATGAAACATCAGAAATTGGAAGAAGCAGCTCGAGGAGGATGGCACTACTGAAAAGATCCTCTTTAACTATAAGTTCACTATTTGCAGTCACTCTCAAAGAGGATAACTCCATTAAACTGATGTTCTTTCACTTTATTATACGGAGATGTTCTTTTCATTTACTAATACAGTCAGTCTTAAGGAGTTAAATACTTTACATTTAAGCACACAGTAAGGTTTAATGAGGATAACACCACTGAAGTGATAAACTCTTTTACATTTTTTATCATAACATAATAGTTTGCTAAATAGTGAGGCAAGTCATACATGTTGAAAGTTATAGTTCTCTAAGATACAAATAGGATTATGATAATCCACAAGGTTGTTTTTCATCATGTTATTTTCTAAAAGGAAAAAATAACTGCCAGAGACCCTCATATGTCAAAAGTCCTATTTGTTTCAAAAGTTTATTTGCCAGTACATTGTACATAGCACTTTTATCTAGTAAATAAGCAGCACTGTTTATCAAAATCCTATATTCAAATGTGCAGTATTTTTTTAGAATGTAGTAAAACTTTGAACATATTTTATTGTCTTTATGCATTCATGCATGAGCTAGGGTGATGCATAGTAGAAAGGTGTTTAGAATGTATTAAAGGTATTGTACAAAATTAAGTATAAAGTTATTGTTTGAATTATTAATTTATGTAATTAAGAGCACTATGATTATTTCTCTGGTAGAGAAATAATATTGGGCATGTTATTGTGACTAGCTTATAAACAGTGCACTGTGAAATAATGTAGTCTGCTAACTAGTTCTGCAACCCATCCAAAATCTAACTCTTATTTTTCCAACTGTTTATGTTTAACATAGAGAAAAGTTAATATTATTAATGAATGTATGTATATATGTTTCCACTTAATTATTTACATTAGCTTTTTTGACTGAAGTTAATATTCTTTGGTTTTTTATTTCTTCTTATCACTGATGTAAATACCCATACTAAATCCATTTTTTTGTTATGAAAGCCTATTTGATTGAACTCTTAGTTCTAACTTAGTCATAACACAACTAAACTGTTTTGTACCAGATGATTTGCTTTTTAAGTCAGAGCAACGATAACATTCATTTTTCATTAATGAGTAGCTATTGAAAATAAAGTACAACTTTACACTTGTGTCACTCAAGGTCATTAAAATAATAGTTTGAATAAAATGCAGTGCACATGTATTTATAATGTTATATACAAAAAATAAAAGGACATACATGCATTTCAATACCAAAATTGTGTTTATTGTTTTACATATACACATATAAATGCCTTTACTTATGGGAAGCAAAACACTTCTTGTAAATTGACATTGTGAAATCATCTTCATATTTTAAGTTCATGACAACTTGGATAAGAAGTTATGAAAAAAAAATTATTTATTTTAAAATGGGAATCCTTTTCACCAAAAAAGTTTGCTTCATTTTAAATGGTACAAAAAATGTAATAAGCTGTAATATTTGCATAGTAAAATGTATCCCAGTATGGCAGTAGCAGATTAAGAAGTTATTTTGGTCAATATGTTTGTGGAGGGACAACCCAGCGAGTCCATGCAATGTCACTTGGATGTTAAACATATCATAACTCTAACTGAACATACTACAGTGTGGAACATATTATCGGGTCGGCAAGCTGCATGTTCATTCCTGCCAAACAATGTTACTGTATGTCAAAAACAGAACTGTTTGCAGTATTGTATTTGTTAAGTACTTTTGGCAATGCCTATCTGAGTGTGAATTTATTAAACAGTTAGATCACATGTACAGAAATATTTAACCCATGGAAATTTTTTTAATTTATTAGAGGTATAGGTGTGAATGCTATACCATAGATACAACCTGTACAGATTTGTTACATGATCAGTGATGATCCCAGTATCATAAGAGTCCCGAGAGCCTTAAGAGCCAAAATTCTCTAAGCTTTTCATGATACAAATATTGGGGACACAAGGAGTACCTCATACTACAGTCAACTTTCAGGGTTGATTTTACTCGTCACATTCCAGCAAGAATATAGAGCAATGTTGTGAACACTGTACTTCCTTTGCTGCATAGAGAAAATCCATCTGCACCAGAGAAAACTCTGTCAATGAGTTTTCAGTTCTCCTCTCCAGAGAATAATATTAGCCCTCTACCTGAGAGAGACCATAGTAACTGATACATACCGGCAATAATCAACTGCTAAATGGACCAAAGCATATTCATAAGCCAATATGCTAGCCAAAATAGTTGCCGTGGTATTAGCTGAACAGTATAACCTGCCATTATAACAGTCACCTGTTTATTGGGTTGTGTAAGATACTAGTAGTAGTCAAGACTGTTATGTACTTCACCTTATTATTCTCATTTGGATGGTATGGACCACCTGGCTGGGATTATCACCTACCCTAAATAATGAAGGGTACCATGCAGCATAGCTACAGTCCAGTGGCTGTTCTCCAAACTTGCTAGTGAATCTCATGTATTGTCCCTTCCAACTGCAAAAGTGCTGGAATGCCCACAAAAATGCACAAAATGGTTTTGAGCCACATTAGTTCATGCATGACATTGCACATCAGCATTTAGGAAAGGTGGCCAAAAGACAGAAGAGAACATACAATAAGACAGTAAAAGAAAACAAGTCTGAACTAGGAAATTTGATGTGGCCTTCATACATGTCAGAAGCTTGACAACTACTCAAATTATTTCGGACTGGTCCTTTCTTGTTTTACAGCAGTTTAATATGTCAAACTATGACATTCACGTAGCACAAGAAAGCGTGTAGAAAATGTGATTAAAATGAAATTCTACATTACTGATGAGCCTCTGTGGTCCTGGATTGACCAGGAGGCAGAGTGTGAACCTGTGAAAGACAATGAGAGCACCATCACTTCAGCCTGATAGAAAGAGAAGAAAAAATACAGATAGTGACCCTGAATTTTTCTATCTGTAAATAATCATAGGAAGAAACACCAACTAAACAATTCAAACAAATGGATCTTTGATCACAATGATAAAGTCAACTTCCTAGTTGCTATGGTTGGGAATGATAGAAAAACTCTAGAAAAGCTATGACTATCATTTGGTTGAAAAATCAATGAGTGAAAGGAAGTGACATTCCTTGTTTTACAAACTACAAATTGTTGTTCACTGTACAATGTATGCACTACATTGTGTGTCACATGATTATCCAAAAGAAAAGACAGTGGGTTGTTCAGTATATTAGCCTCCAAAAGGGGGTTGTGACCCTTATCTAGTAAAAGTAAATACAGAACTTCTACGACATTTTTGTGCATGTTTGATATACATATTGAAATTTCTGCAGCTCCTATGTGTATACTTTATAAGCTTATTAATCCATGTATAAAAGAGTTAAAACAGCTGACGTTAGTAGATATAAGTAATACTTAGAAGACCTGGAGATGATCATTAGAGATTCCAAAACGTCTAAAAGTTGAAAGCGATTTGCAGCTATTGGGTAATTTGATGGGTTAGAAAATAACTTGAACATATTTTATACATCCACTCAATTTTTAGTTATCAAAAATAGTGCATGATGATGGTTAAGTGAATCTAGAATACTGTTGCGTCAGCGAGTCACATGACACTGTGACGCAACGTTTCTAGAACTATCATGTACTTTGACGAATGTTCAAGTTCTTACTAGAAATAGGGTACGCTGGTATATAAAAGAAGGTAATGTAATGTGTGTGTAGATTAGTTCAATTACTCACTTTCGTTCCGACGAAACTTAAGCGACACAAGTCTTTACTTAATAAAACTGGTTTATTCTTTCCGAATATAACTCTGCGATACACTTAATCTCAACAATCGCGCTAAACAAACGCTGTAACGTCTCTCGTGCTCTCTGACTGCTTTACGGAAAATTAATTAACAAACGGAGACGTAACAATATCAAACCTTCTCTAAGTAATCACTTACTTAACCCTGTTGTCGTTATACCATGCCATCATTGTAGTTGTGTTAATAAGAGCTCAACACTTCGAAACTGCGGTTTGGAGCTAGTCGGAAGATATCTGATAAAGGAATACTAAAGATAATTCGTATGTGTATTTATTGCAAAGTTACTAAAGCTATGTGCCGTAGTACCTAATTTTGAACTACTGACCAGAGGAAAGGCATTCAGTACTCTACCTACCATCCTTCATCTACGCTATCGGATAGGCTGTCACTCTTATAACAAATATACAGTTTAAAATGCGAGGAATATTTTGGGGTATCGTAAATCCAGAACTATACCATAGAAACAATTCGGGCCTCACTAAAAAATAGGCAACAAAGCTTTGAATGCGCTACACTTTGTGAAAAGATTAATACATAATTGTATTGTAGCTATGTATTTTCAGTCACATTACAAAAGCCATTTATTCCTTATCATATTTAGATTAAAGAAACATAACTGAACCATACTCATCAGTAGGTGGTCATATAAAAATAAAATAGGGTTTCCTTGTCGTTTTTACTTGTCTATGAAGTACACTTTGAATTGAAACGATTAAAAATAAGTTATAAAAAACGTCCTCATATTATATTTCCCTACTAAGTACAACTTGAAATGAAATGATCAAACTATTATCAAATAAACTTTTTCATTTGGAATAGTGTTTGGTGAGCTATTTGTATAAAACACCAAACGATTACATTCATTAAATCTTTCGACACGGTGTCGGTCGATTTGACGGAGTCACGTGACCTTCTGTATTCGTTTAAAGTTGACATCAATTTAGTACTTACAACTCTCTATATATTGGGTATATCTCCACGAAATTTGACAGTCTTTCAGTTCATATTACAAGTCTTTTACATACAAAAAGTCATAGTTCTTAGTGAAGTTCTTTTAATAAAATAAAGTTGTGTCCATAAATATATATTGAGTATTTGTTTTGAATAGTCCGTGTGCAAAGTAATTTTCATGTTAAAATTAAAAATACTTTTCGTCATTTCAAAAATCTCAAATTTCCTTTGTGTAATCCCTAAAACCTCCTACATGCATTTCAAACTTGTTTATATGTTATTTTCTCTACCCTAATCTCAAAACTAGGTCGGTCAATTCGACCAACTTTTTAACCACCAAAAAAAAAATCGAAATAAACCTAAATTAACCTTCTTTTCTTTCTAGTATCACTTCAAATACTAAAATGAAACTACATTCGTTTATCCTAAGTAGATCTAAGTTCGTAACGTTATACAACTATTTATAATTATATTTTATTGTTTTATTGCCCTATGAACGATGTTTAACTGCTATCCGCGCCATTATAAGTTGTAAATCATCGGGGAACGTGCAGCTCACGTTACGCTATCGAATTATATTACGCGTGCGTGCTTCGTGAATAATTTTAATTATATTATTATTAATACTTATTTTACCTATTCTAGTCTTAAATAACTTAAAAAGATCCGTACTTTTAATTTTAGTTACTTTTATAATAATAAATAAAGAATAAATATGAAAAACAAGAAATAAAGTACTTACCCAATCCTCTTTTTTCTTGACCTGGATTGTCGAGTAAAGTTAAGCATGATTTTTTTAGCGATTATTTACTTAAACAATACACCAAAGAATATAGACTAATAATTCGCAAAAAGTAGACAAATTCACTTACTTCTAAAAATATTCCTGGCTTTCTAACTATGAGACAAGAGCGTTAGAAATTTATCCAAACTAGTGGTTAACTTTCCCACTGGAACGAAATTGCTACTCCAAGTGACATTAACGGTTATCTGTTCAAAATACAATGTTATACAAAACGCCATTTGATATGTGAAAACCTTGACTTTCTATTGGTTATAGATAATATATAATGAAACGTAAGAGTAAACTATCAACCAATTGTGAAAGAGAGGATGTGACAGGTGGGTGTGGCAGGAGGGGTCTGATTTTCTCTTTGGTAGCTATGTAACAAAACAAAACTGAAGGCCATAAAAGTTATGGTCTGTTTGAGCAATAACGATTTCATAGAGAGCATTTTTACGTTTAATTTCGTACATTTTCGAGGGGGTGATGGATAAAATAGAGATGATGACATGCTAAGACAAAATTTATCATGGGTGTTACACTAGTGGTAATTCAGGATTTTTTATATATTTCCATTTAGAATTAAGAACTTAAAACTTGTATACTATTAAAATATGGATTATTAGCTAAGATTTTATGCTATTCTAATTAGTATAACATAAACAAAAAGTAGTTTAATAAAATTTTTAATGTAAGACACTAAAACATTGTGTCACGCGCAGTAAAGGGTACCCGTCCAGTTAACGTATACTAATGAAATTAAAAACATTGCCTTAGAGACTAATGTGGACAAAAACGTCATTTCTTTCGTTATTACCACTGTCGTTTCGATTAATTTTCGTTAATTGCTTTGCCTTAACGTTGCGTTAAGGTCCAACACCAGATCTGGAAACGAAAATTGGCGACAATTGTTTTTAATTTTTGGGTGTATTTTATTAATTGTTAAATATGTGGTATAGAGAACCTGCACATAATTTTTAAGGTTCAAGGAAAGTAAGCTATATCACGTTTTCAACAAATTGACGATAACCTTCGTGTACAAAGATATACTGTAATGTACATGCAAATACTTCCACAGTGAGTTCAATAATAACGAAAAATTTAGAAGTACAAATAGCAGGAGATATTTTTATGAAAAAATATTAATGTAGTGAAGTTCTGTTGCTTACTGGTTTTGCACTCTCCGCTATAGTAATAACAGGTGGCAGGTCTATGAAGACTGGTGGGACATCTTGTACATCTTCAACAATAATAACGATGTCAATCGTGGCAACATTTCTCGTGTCAACAGTGGTGTTCGTCCAGGCGTTCTGAAATTAGGATCATCCAAATAAACTTAATATTTATCCAATTATATGGATATGAGACAAATGAAAGACTTTAAACGTGCTAACATACATACATGTTCCTGTGAACATAAACACTGAGGCTATGTTCCATGTTAAAACCTAGTCTGAACATAAACAATGCGGCTATGTTCCACGTTAAAACCTAGTCTGAAGATAAACAATGAGGCTACGTTCCATGATAAAACCTAGTCTGAAGATAAACAATGAGGCTACGTTCCATGTTATAACCTAGTCTGAACATAAACAATGAGGCTACGTTCCATGTTAAAACCTAGTCTGAACATAAACAATGAGGCTATGTTCCATGTTAAAACCTAGTCTGAACATAAACAATTCATTGTTAGAACCTAGTTTGAACGTAAACATTGAGGCTACATTCAGTGTTAAAACCTAGTCTCTTTATTTGACAAAAGCTTACTTGACGTTTCATTTCGTCTTACTGCAAAATACATAATATCGTTAGCTTACAGGAAGGATGGTTAACAAGATAGCTTTTTAGAAATTCTTTATATGTTGTAAAAACAATGAAAAAAAATTACAAAATTACAAATTTCAAAATGTATAACACAGCGTACAAGAGATGGAATAATAAACTAACAATCAACAAACATTAATGGTATTTATCAAGTAGGAAAATATATTTTCTTTGGATTAGGTATCTTACAATACAATTAGATATTACATTATTACTACATTTCTTCTGTAGTAATAATAATGTAGTTCCTTAGAAGACCCAAGAAGCCAGCGACTGTAATTGTAACGAAATCATGTGGTTACTTACCAAAGACAGGAAATCAATTTGTTCATACTTTAGCTTATCAACAAAACGTATTTCAACACTATTTATAATAATGGCTGAATATTCCTGGAATTTACCAAAATCTGGAAGTTCATGTTTTCGTACTTTTGCTCATAAACAACACTCATAAACAAGTAGAACACTTTATCTGTAGTAATAGTAATCAAAATATCTGTTTACTTTCTAAAGTACGGATGGCAAGTCTTTGTACAGAGAATTGATCGCACTTTATAAGAATATTTTGCATTATGTTATTAAATAGGCACTGCCGCAGATGGAAGCTATAGCACCACAAGGAAGGAACATGTTTTAGTTCAAGGCGAATTCTTAGCATTCCACAGTACATCATTTGCAATTGGAGGATTACACTACAACGTCGCCATACAGATGAAGGGTTATAGTACAACGTGGCTGGAGGATTAGAGTACAATGTCACCATGAGATTAGATTATTAGAGCACAATGTCACCATGAGACTGAAGGATTAGAGTACAATGTCACCATAAGACTAGATTATTAGAGCACAATGTCACCATGAGACTGAAGGATTAGAGTACAATGTCACCATGAAGCTAGAAGATTATATTACGATGTCACCATGTGGCTGGGGGATTATAGTACTACATCGCCATACAGATGAAGGGTAATAGCACAACGTGGCTGGAGGATTAGAGTACAATGTCACCATGAGGCTAGAGGATTACAACACAATGTCACCATGAGGCTAGATGATTAGAGTACAATGTCACCATGAGGTAGAGTATTAGAGTGCAATGTCACCATGAGGCTGGAGGATTAGACTACAATGTAACCATGAGGTAGAGGATTACAGCACAAGTAATCCTCTACCTCATGGTGACATTGTGCTCTAATCCTCTAGCCCCATGGTGACATTGTACTCTAATCCTCCAGCCACGTTGTACTATGATCCATCATCCGTATGGCGACATAGTACTATAATCCCCCAGCCACATGGCGACGTAGTTCTATAATCCCCCAGCCACATGGCGACATTGTACTATAATTCTCTATCCTCATGTTGACATTGTGCTGTAATCCTCTACCTCATGGTGACATTGTACCCTAATCCTCCAGCCTCATGGTGACATTGTGCTCTAATCCTCTAGCCTCATGGTGACATTGTACTCTAATCCTCCAGCCACGTTGTACTATAATCCATCATCTGTATGGCGACATAGTACTATAATCCCCCAGCCACATGGCGACGTAGTTCTATAATCCCCCAGCCACATGGCGACATTGTACTCTAATCCTCCATCTCATGGTGACATTGTGCTCTAATCCTCTAGCCTCATGGTGACATTGTACTCTAATCCTCCAGCCACGTTGTACTATAATCCTTCATCCGTATGGCGACGTAGTACTATAATCCCCCAGCCACATGGCGACATTGTACTATAATTCTTTAGCCTCATGTTGACAAGTACAATGTCGCCATATGGCTGGGGGATTATAGTACTACGTCGCCATACGGATGAAAGATTATAGTACAACGTGGCTGGAGGATTAGAGTACAATGTCACCATGAGGCTAGAGGATTAGAGCACAATGTCACCATGAGGCTGGAGGATTAGAGTGTAATGTCACCATGAGGTAGAGGATTACAGCACAATGTCAATATGAGGCTAGAGAATTATAGTACAATGTCGCCATGTGGCTGGGGGATTATAGAACTACTCGCCATACGGATGATGGATTATAGTACAACGTGGCTGGAGGATTAGAGTACAATGTCACCATGAGGCTAGAGGATTAGAGTACAATGTCACCATAAGGCTAGAGGATTAGAGTACAATGCCACCATGAGGCTAGAGGATTAGAGTACAATGTCACCATGAGGCTAGAGAATTAGAGTACAATGTCACCATGAGGCTAGAGAATTATAGTACAATGTCGCCATGTGGCTGGGGGATTATAGTACTACGTCGCCATACGGATGAAGGACTATAGTACTACGTCGCCATACGGATGAAGGATTATAGTACAACGTGGCTGGAGGATTAGAGTACAATGTCACCATGAGGCTAGAGGATTAGAGCACAATGTCACCACGAGGCTGGAGGATTAGAGTACAATGTCACCATGAGGCTAGAGGATTAGAGCACAATGTCACCATGAGGCTGGAGGATTAGAGTACAATGCCACCTTGAGGCTAGAGGATTATAGTACAATGTCACCATGAGGCTAGAGAATTATAGTACAATGTCGCCATGTGGCTGGGGGATTATAGTACTACGTTGCCATATGGATGAAGGATTATAGTACAATGAGGCTGGATGATTAGAGTACAACGTCACCATGAGGCTAGAGGATTAGAGTACAATGTCACCATGAGGCAAGAGGATTATAGTACAACGTGGCTGGAGGATTATAGTATAACTTTCTTGTGCGATTGGAGGATTATAGTACAACATTGCAATGTGGCTGGTGGGTTATAGTACAACGTAGACATGCGAGTAGTTACGTCGATTATATAGCGCCCAAAGGATGCCACTTCAGTGGTGGTTTGACAGGTGAGAGGAGATCAAAGGATACTGCCTGAGGGTTACATACGTATTAAGTAATATGCCGACACCTGAGGGTTACATAACTATTGCGTAGTATATACACATGAAAGTTATATTACTGATACGTAATATGCAAAAGTACTGTAGTTTGAGTGCTACTTACCAAAGGATGTGTTGCTATGCAATGAAGTAGCACCAGAGGGCGTGTTGGTATGATGATGAGAGCATTAAGTCAGTTATAATACATTGTATATGTCGATATTTAGGATTATACATTCATCAGTAAGATATAAGTCTCATACATATCTTTACACTATACTTAATATTGAAAATACATTGTTTAAACTCTACATAATCATATATTTTGTACATAAATTCACAAACAGTAGATTATAAATTTAATGTTTACCATACTTTAACTTAACAAGTAATGGTCAGCTTTTGTAAGTCACTAAAGTTAAAAGTCATTAAACATAGTTTACTGGTTTTTCACTTACATGGTGGTACAAAACTCTAAATGTGTATTCACGTTATTCTTCTTCTTCTCAATATTTGACGGGACATGTACATTTCAGTTAGTGTACAATTCTTATATACTTTCTATTCAATTAGACTCCGTTAACTGGTTATTCACGTTTCAAACAAATGTGTTCAACCATCTAATACAAGTCTCTATATAGATATGCTATAATTATGTATGTAAGCAAACTCACAAAGTCTAAATAAGATTGTTGTCATACATTCTGAAGCACTTATTCACAAAACTAAGTAAAATCTCAAACTTAACAAACATACTGATGAAAAGTAATGGCTGGAGACGGCTTAAATGGGTAATGAAGAAAAACTTTAATATAAGTTTAATATGACAGCAAATGTACAACGTTTCGACAAGGTTTTGTCTCCAGCCATTATTAGTCTCAAAGTGGGTTCCTCGTCATCGAATTTGAATACTGATGAAAAGGTTCATTCTTATATTTACAATAAACATTAGTATTAATTTATTGTCTGATGTGTTAAGGTATACACTGAGTGGTCACAAG
>NW_013669203.1:103280-112913 GCF_000517525.1 Limulus polyphemus
GAATGCATCTTAGGATTGGACTATCTACTACCAAGGAGATTAAGTGTATCGCAGAGTTATATTCGGAAAGAATAAACCAGTTTTATTAAGTAAAGACTTGTGTCGTTAAAATTTCGTCGGAACGAAGTTACGGAAAAAATCAATTAACAAACGGAGACGTAACAATACTAATAGCTGACATGCTCTTGACGATAGCTATTGTAACTAAAACATTCACTGTGAGATAAATAAATACGTTATATCCATGAATTATTAGAGCTCTACGTCCAACACATATGCATGCATTGCCATGAAGAACTTTTATTTTGGTTTTACATATGAATCTATAAAATAATGCTAGCTATTGATATATGAATGAAGTCAAAAATGGTAAAACTAACTATATATGTATGCAGTGAACATAAGGTTTGCAGATCTGGAAAGAATAATTACACAAATAGAAACTGTCATGCAATTGCATTGAAAATGAAAGTTGAAAGAGGGAGAGAATGATATAGAATATCATTTCTGCCTTTTATGAATGAACTAATTGTATGATCAGTTAGAATGAAGTAGAGAGTAACACTATTTATTCTTTGTTAAATCTAATAAGGCTTGGTTTGTATTCCAGTAGCTGAAAACATAGTATGGTGAAGAGTTCCACTTTGTAAGTCTGGCAGTGAAAGTAATTGACACTGAAACTGTTCTCCGTCGTATTTAAAATTCCTATTAATTAAAATCAACATGTTTGAATGTTGTATGCATACATGTACGTGCATGCTTTGTTATTGTATGCATTCGCAAAACCACAGTAATATAAAATACAAGTCAATTAATTGCCTAATTCTTAACCACAGTATTATAAAATACAAGTCGATTAATTGACTAATTCTTAACCACAGTAGTATAAAATACAAGTCCATTAATTGACTAATTCTTAACCACAGTAGTATAAAATACAAGTCCATTAATTGACTAATTCTTAACCACAGTAGTATAAAATACAAGTCCATTAATTGACTAATTCTTAACCACAGTAGTATAAAATATAAGTCGATTAATTGACTAATTCTTAACCACAGTAGTATAAAATACAAGTCCATTAATTGACTAATTCTTAACCACGGTAGTATAAAATACAAGTCGATTGATTTATTAAATCTTAACCACAGTTGTATAAAATACAAGTCGATTGATTTATTAATTCTTAACCACAGTTGTATAAAATACAAGTCGATTGATTTATTAATTCTTAACCACAGTTGTATAAAATACAAGTCGATTAATTGTCTAATTCTTAAACACGTTAGTACAAAATACAAGTCGAAAAAGAGAGTGAATAACAAAGAGAAATTGTTGATCAAATTTAACTACAATTATATGCACTGAAGAATAGAGGAAGAGCTTGGCTGTATGGAAAGCCGACTTCGGTGAGTGCAGCATATAGCAGTGAAAATTAAGTAGAATTTATAGACAGCATTTTTGTGTGTATATCCCTGTAAAAAGTTAAAGATTTGCAAATTTGTACAGATAGAAATAGTTGTTCTGTCGTGCTTTGTAACAAGAAAGTGCAGCTACTGGTTTAGAACTCTTGTTTTCCCTTTTTGTTGCACATATGTAAGTTCCAAAGCAATTAAGTTAACTTGTGTGCTGGTCAGTACGATGCCCCCCTGAAGTCAAGAGAGAAGTCAACGATCTATAGATGTTGATGAACATCTGCCGATTCTTGTATGCTGTGTGATCACATCTTGTGACTGAGTCAGAAGAAGAGAAAGTTGAGTGATAGTTTGGTGCATGTTGATTTCTCAAGCTCTTCTGGTGTGAAATGTCTAGTGACTACATCACCTTCTTTATGCTGTTGTGAATCAATGCCCCTTCTTCCTGACTGAAGGGATGGTTGCAGAAAGCATCACTAAGTTAGCCACCACCGAAAAAGACAACAACTAATGTAGATGGCAAAACTAGATGTTATGCCACTTGTCTCGTGGAGGAATGTCACGAGCATCGACACCCCAAAAATGGGGTTTCTTTCAAACTGCATTTATACAGCCTATTACATGGTTTCAGCTTGAACAGTTGGATATTTCAGAGCTTAAAGTGATTGTCTGACGTAAGTAAACAGCAAGTGCACTTACTGTGTTTTGTGTTTAAAAAAAGTGTTAATTTTATGTATTATTTTTGTGTCCAGTAACTCAGTTAGTAAGAGTTTTAGCATTATCCGTAATTGATATCTCGGAAGAATTTACTACTCGCAATTGATATCTAAGAAAAATTTCGTGTTACTTATCAGACCTATCCAACAGCTCTACGGTTAATTCTATTTCACCTGGATACACAATAATAAGTGGAAATACAAATCATAGAAATATTACCTAGAAGAACCAGAATGACAATTAACTTACCTGTCTTAAGCCTTAATGATATATAGTCTGAAATAATGTTTTCTTAGCACTATCTTACAATAATTAATGTTAAATATAGTGTACATATTTTACAGAAATGCACGTCTATATAAGACAACGCCAGTGTCAACAAACTTTGATATAATTCATCGTTCTCATAAAACTTTCTGATTATGTGTAAACACAAATGCTGATGCTGTCTTTTGAGTTTTTAGTTCTAAGTTACAAAATGATTAGAAAGTAATCCCTGCTTTCCCACTGTAAGATAGATTTGTTTAAAAGTTTTAGTCATGTTGAAAATTCAGTTGTGTTGAGGCGGGAGGAAAGGTTAGATCCACTAGCAAGTGCAATAAGTCACGTGATAGGTGGGAGCATGAAGTATGATGGGTCAGTGATGTATATGATATGAATATACATAAAGGATATTTGGAAATTTTGAGACATGTTTTGTTGATAACATGAATTCAAACTAAATAAAGAATGGCTTTAAGTATTTCAGAGGTAAGTCTGTTTGATTTGATATTATGACTTTCCAGCTGCAGAATTGATCAGGCTTCTGGTTTTCCACAATATCCAATGCTAGGCTGTTCAGACTTATCAACAAACATTGTGTCATCTGTTCTTGTGTCCAGGAATTGTATGAGGCTGCTTGATGAAACCACTTAAAGAAGCAATATGATCCTTTTTTTGCTGAACCTTTAAAAGACAGAGATGCGATGTGTTCCACGTTACTACTTCCTGCCAGTTGCAGTGAAAGCTACCTTCCATCTTAAATGTCATTTCATTGAAACGTTGTAGACCTTGCATCAACAAGGGGATCGGCTTTCATGAAACGCCTAGAAACTCTAAACTTTACCACAAATCAAATTCCTTCTCATGCTTGGTTTAGTGATGCATTATAATGGCCACAGTATCTCCACCCTAAGCTACTTGAGTATGATGTTCAAAGTGACATAAAACATCAGCAATGCTCATCTCATAACGAGAGAGGTTTTAGCTTGTTCAGGGCACATGACGTGGTTCTGAAGGCATTTTTCAGTAAGAAGCGACCTACTGCCTGCTCCTTTGATATCATTTGGCCTACTTAAGAATGAACAAGTTGATCTGCAGTGCTTGGTGGGCCAGTGTATGATTCATCATCCATATAGATGGATGTAAAGTGAAACTTTGGAATGGTCTTCTTAGTGCAGGGGAGCACTCAGCATCCAACAGAGGGCATTTCCGAATAAATTGGGGTACCTCTGTTCACATTCCAGGATTAGTCTGTCTCTCCTCCTTTCCATCGAAGTTCTCTCAAGAAGACAAGGGCATCTTTGAGCACAAGAGAAAGAAAGAAGGTAAGCATAACTTAAAAGAAATAAAACAGAAATTAGCTATCGCTTCCATAATAACTAGATCCTGGCTACTGGTGCCAAATATTTATTCAATTGAGTTCATTTGCGGTGATCCTAGGTTATACCTGCACACATTTACATAATTTCTGGAAAATGTCAGATTCATGGATCTAGTTTTAGAAGAAAAATAAGATAAATATTTTTATCTATTAATGCACAGAAGTTAACAGGCGAACATAAAAAAAAACAAATAAAAACTATAGTCAGGAATAAATAGAATAAGACCATGACGGGACTTTCACAATGAGTTTTGTCTCTCTTACAAAATCAAATTGGTCTTCTCAAGTTCAATCCAAATTCTCTGTAAAAGCCCTAAAACTGCCTATCATAAATCACGTTCTCCTTCCAGCTGAATCAGAAAAAGGCATTAGTGTCCAGAAATATCCTTTTTTTTTACCTTGACAACCACAAGGTATCCCCTCCCACAAAAAAAAAACACAAGGTAAAAAAAAGACAATGTAACTATCCCACAAAACAGTACATAGCTCCCTGAACCGGTCAAGCTAAATAAATAACACCTCAGGTTAAATTCATCACGTGTTCCAGAATTAAGAGTTTAAAAAAATTAATAATTTTGACTATAATAAATATATACTGTAGAAGAGTTAGCTATGTAGTACCTGCACACAACATACCCAAGCAGACTTTTCTAGAGAAGTGTTATGTAATCTAACTAGAATACACAAACCTACTAATCATGGGTATCCCATTATTCATCAAGTTAAACAAATATACCAACCACTAACTTACCTGCTTGTGTTGAACATTCTATAAAAGATATTCTTACCACTCTTCCTTCTTACATTAAATACACGACATTAACACAATTGAGGAAATTTGCAGAATTAATGAACTATTTTTTCCAGTATTCTTCTGCATACCGTGAATATTTTCTTTAGACATGAATACTCCGAATGATGAAGGACAAGAAGTTCTGAATGCCGCTCTAAGTGTATCTAATCCATTCAAATCTCAGAAAACTTTATATCTAGCCCATTTTATTCTTATCTTAAACAGCTCTGACTTTAACAACAAACATTACATTCAGACTTATGATATACTACCATAGATGCTAATTGAGGGCTCCCAACTATGCTAACATTTTTATGGGAAATATTGGAAGTCAGTTAATTCCCAGAGATTTGATTATTGAGTTAACGAGTTTTTAGTCAGTTAGCTGTTATTTCACTTATGTGAATACTGAGTTAGTTTTTTAGTAGAAGTATAAGAGTTAATTGAAGTACCATATATATCAGATAATAAACAAGTAAGTCATATTATTGTGTTAGAATCTACTGTGAACTTAGACCTATTAGTGGAAATTCATAAACTTGTAATCAAATAAATAAAAATATTTTATTATCATTAAACAGATTGGACATTACATTATTCTTTTACCATATACTACAGGAGAGCCTACCTTATAATAGAAAGGCTGAAGCTATTAAAACTTATTGGTGCATAAAATAAAATAGTGGGACATAGAGGAGGTCATACATACATAAAATGTGGTTACCCATGGGCATGTACATAACATGTGTATGAATGCATTTAATTTTATTATTGTAATTGGCAAGGACCAAGCCATGATGTTTAGTACCCAGTTGCTGTACTAGGTATGGACCTGGGCACCCAGTTATTAGCATGGTTTGGTTTATATACAATGGTGTCTTAATTAGCACTGGTATTTTGACTCCAAAAGATGGTCGCTGCTAATTTGAACCATGTTTTGTCAGCCGACCATACTGGATTAAATACAACAAATACAGAAAGACAGAAACAGATCATTTTATTCATCAATCATAATAAAGTAAGGATCATGAGGAAAAATTTGTATTTTATTTTTTTTAGTTAATCGTCTCTTCCGTCAACCAGGTTAACCACTTAGTTTATGTTACAACTAGAAATTGTGTCTGTTGTTTCCTGCTCGTCATTGATATGTGGAAATAGGACTTCATTCAAGATAGTAGGCCATCTATGTTCATTCCATTATATTTTTTATTATATCCAAATAGTTGATGTGGTCAAATCTAGAATGATCCAAAACAAGATCACACACTACCATTTGCCAATCACACGAAAGTTCTCAAAAGAACTGAATGTGTGACATGGAGGTACATCTCAAAATACTACAACTATAGCACTGGCATGCTTTCTGTGTTGAGATTCGATAAAGTAGTAGATCAAATTCACAAATTTGAAGCACTAAAATCACATTAGGTGCTATATGAGGCTATATTGATCAGATTGGAATGGATACTTGCAATTTATTGGAGTGAAATCATGGTTAAATCTCTCGTGATATTAAAAGTCGAGTCATTAGTAGGGAAGAAAGCATTAAACGCCAGTTACTACGCTTGTATACCGCGAGCACCACTTCACACTGTAATCATGTGACGGGATACTTCTGCGAATTTTTGAACATATGGTGCAGATAATGATACTGTTAATTGAAAATGTTGATACTAATAGCCATTCCATAAAACAAATTGTTACAACAATATTATAGGCCACCATGCTTGCGAATGCTAAGTATCATTACATCAACATTGGAATAAAGAAATATTTATTATATAACATAATATATAAAATGCACTATCAGGAACAATAAAAACGTCACTATAAGCAATAGAAAAAATTACTAGGTGTTTGATGACCTGGGAAATATTTTTTGAAATTACTTTGTTCGACATTTAGGCATGGCTTTACCATACTACCCTTTGAAGACTTATATGCCCGGTATAGCCAAGTGGTTAGGGCGCTCGACTCCCAATCTGAGGGTCGCGGATTCGAATCCCCGTCCCGCTAAACATGTTCGCCCTTTCAGCCGTGGGGGCGTTATAAAATGACGGTCAATCCCACTATTCGTTGGTAAAAGAGTAGCCCAAGAGTTGGCGGTGATGACTAGCTGCCTTCCCTCTAGTCTTACACTGCTAAATTAGGGACGGCTAGCGCAGATAGCCCTCGTGTAGCTTTGCGCGAAGTTCAAAAAAAGAACAAAAGAAGACTTATAAATGTCGAAACCTTCATTACAAATTATTGGTAAGTTATTTGTACGTACTGAAGCTTAGCTCTTCTCTTTACATTGTTTTTAAAAAGTTAGTTGTCCCCGAGGACATAACCTTCTGATAACAAGATACTATTTGGTCCTCAAGGCAGTCATTGCACGTCCACATTCATTAAAAGCAAAAATGTATACCCACTCTTTATTTTTCAGGAAATCGTGGATTCCCCTATTAAACTCCTGTAAAGTGCTGACTTCCATCACTGGCGACAGCAACTTATTCCATAAGTTAATCCCCCTGTTAGAAAAATAAAACTGTCTTAAGTGGAGTTTAGCCTGTCTTTTGTATTTCTTAAACTTGTATCCTCTTGCTATACTATCTTCAGTATATAGCATAAGGAAATCAGAGGCCTTTATTCTATCAGTCTCCCGAATAATCTTGTAGATTTTAATAAGATTATTTTTTAAGCTTATTTTCTCAAGAGAAAAATAAATTATTCTAACCTATCTTTCTAAGATAACTCTCCTATCCCTGGAATCATCTTAGTAAATTTCCTCTTAACCTTTTCCAATAAGTCAATAGGGAGACCAAAACTGTGATATATGATGTTCTAAGTGAGGTCTAAGCAGCGATTACTATATAGATAATTACCCCTGTTGACTTGTAATTAATACTTCTATAAATACACCTTAAAGTTCTATTAGCTTTACTACCAACAACTACCAAAACATTGCTTCAATGGCTTGAATCGCTTACTCACCACTATACCAATGCCATTGATCCAAATTATGATAACGCAAATGCATTACTGAAAGGTCAGTCACCAAATATTTGTTCACCTTATCAATTGATACATGTCATTCTGCAATATCCAAACATCCCCAGTACAGACAGAAATACTCAAGAATTTAATGTGACCAGCAAACTTTACTAATTATTCTCATACTCATATCATTCATGTAAATAAGAAAATGCAAAGTCTCAAGCAATGACCCCCATAGGCACTCCACTATTAATAAGGATTAATTTTGGCTGGACTCCAATAATATCAACCGTTTGTTTTCTCTCATCGAACTACCCTACAGTATAATTAACTAGCCTTTCTCAAGCCCGTACTAATGTGATTTTATTAGCTCAACTTTTACGTGAAAGCTTATCAAAAGCTTTTTGAAAATATCACTATACTTAGTACACACCCTTTCCACCATCTAGATGACAAGCGACATCCTCAACAAAAAATATCAAATTGGTAAGTCAAGATTTCCCTCTGGTAATTCCATATTGGCTTTTACTTATATTATTATTATTTCACTAAATGATTTTGTGAAGCTTTTTTACCAAATTCTATAAAACATTTTCCACCACGAAAGGTAATCTTAACATCCATTATTAGAAATGGGATTAAAATTAGCCATTCTCCATCCCTCAGATACTTGTTCACTGTTTATTGATCTACCAACAATGAAAGAGAGAAGTTCTCATATCTAATCTTTGATCTCCCTTAGGAAAATATTGTCCTGCCCTGGTGCTTTATCTATTTCTATTCATTCAGTGGAGAAAAATTTAACCATCACTATGTTTGACAAACTCCGATCAACACCAAAACAATTCCTTCCTCTTACCCAAACTTTCAAGGCCCGGCATGGCCAGGTGGTTAGGGCGCTCGACTCGCAATCTGAGGGTCGCGGGTTCGAATCCCCGTCCCACCAAACATGCTTGCCCTTTCAACCATGGGGGCTTTATAATGTGATGGTCAATCCCACTATTCGTTGGTAAAAGAGTTGGCGATAGGTGGTGATGACCTGCCTTCCCTCTAGTCTTACACTGCTAAATTAGGGACGGCTAGCGCAGATAGCCCTCGTGTAACTTTGAGCGAAATTCAAAACAAACAAACACAATCTTTCAACCAGACTGATCATTCTATCAATAACATGGTTCTCTTAGGTACTAAATGTAAGGTTAGAACATTTTCCTTTTGTATTTATGGCAAAGCTACTAAGGCTATCTCTTTAATTTTGAACTGCTGACAAGAGGGGAGACAGCTAGTCATTAGCACACGACCTCCGACTGTCACTCTTATAATACAATCCCGGAATATTTTGTGGTATCACAAGGTTTCGAACTCAGCTTTCCGACTCAAAAATGCGGAGTTCAAGATCTACTATAGGTAAAGCAGGTAGAGAGGTACAACAAGTATTAGGTCGTAAAGAAATTAATGTTATTAAAAAAATTAGTTATCTTTGAAAATTATCTGGATATATTTTATTTTCTAAAATCTTTAGTTATTTATCATCTCAAAGAATTAATTATTGCTGCTTAAGCGAAATACCAGAGATAAAAATAGATAATTGTGCAGATGTGGAAAAATTTTGCAAGTTATTAAATACTAATACTTAAAATGTTTATGGAGGAGTTGAATATATCAAGTGGTCAAGAAATTAATGTTGCTTTTTTTAGATGGAAAAAAAACGAACAACGTATATATTAAAACAGAATATTTATTAAATGAAATAATCTCCATTCTTATCGATGATGCTTTTCCATCTTACACTCAGGTTGTTAATGCTCTGATTAAAGAAATCACTTTAACACCTTCCACATACGTTTTCCCATTAAGATGGTGTTGCAGTGAATGAAAAAGATGGTAACCTGATGGTGCAATATCTGAAGAATATGGTAGATGAGAGAGGACTTTCCAACCCAACTCCATAATACTGTGTTACGTCAAACGTGCCATGTGGACGTGCATTGTCGTGGAGAAGAAGAATACTTTACGATTGACGAGTGAATGGCATTTCTGATGAAGGGCTTGATTTAAACTGACTGTAGATCTCTGTATTGACAGTTCAATGT
>NW_013669203.1:113612-117893 GCF_000517525.1 Limulus polyphemus
TTCCCTTCTTGTATTCAAACAGCATTACATGCCGAATGTGTGTAACGTCGTGTGCCATCACTATAAGGGATTAGATTATACTAAACTTTGCACATTACATAGGCTACCCTAACGTGACATTTAAGTGGTTCGTTTAACTATTATACGCGATGTACGTTTTTTGGGGGTTGGTTAATGAAAGTGTTCCAAAATGCAACATTATTTTCTTGACGACCTAATATATTGGATTACCACTTTAAACGCCCCCTCCAGTGGTACAGCGGTATGTCTGCGAACTTACAACGTTAGCTTTGTGCTTAATTCCAAACAAACAAACTATTTTAAACAATGTTCATTATGATGAGATCAACCTTGCTCATGGAATCAGTTAATTTTGAGCTTTGATTAGTTTTCTGTCACATTAAGCTTAGATTATGTTCTTTTTTTATTAATCTTAATTATTTCTATATGATACATTTGTTTTAATATTATTTCTGCTCTGCTTTATTATTTTTTGAGCTTTACATTGTTTATATTTTCATTTAAGCTGTATTATTTAAATTATTATTATACTTAATTTTCATTTTAATTAACACAATTTTTATTGTTTTTATTCGTTGTAGATGAGTTATTTTGGATTGCTTGGTAAGAAACGAAAAATGCAAAATCCAGTCCATTTAATGATAACAAAATCATTTTATTTGTTTGTCTACAAGTTCCGCGATATTTCATAATTAACCGAATGTTCATTGAGCGATAGGTCTAACTTTAACATTCTACTTACCCGAAAACGTATTTCAGATTCCTCACCTTTCTGCACAACATAGATACATTCCTTAGCACCACAGCTAAGAAACCAGAAAAATAAAAAAAACAAAAGATATTGTCAAAATAACATTCTGTATGGTGTTAAAAGTATCGCATACATGGATGGAATATAAGATACTTGTCAGGAAGTAAAAGTAAGCATCGAAACAATCTGTCAAATGAAACAGGCTCAACTGAAGTAACATAAGCAAGAGGTCTGACATTCTAGATTTAAGATTAAAGTGGAACCAATCACTTGGTGCGGAATGCCAATCAGAATATCTCCAGTTACCATTACTATATTAGATGACTCCTGATGAGGAGTGTGAGAACATTGGGAGGTGTCAGAAACGTGATAACATGAAATTCATAATCCAGATGATCTGCAAAACATCCATCTGATAATTTTTATGTATAAACCTAAGTCACTGGTGTAATGAGGGCATTGAAGAACAGTTAGTGAAACTTGTCTGCTGGGTTGAAACAATAGGAAATAATACTGTCAAAGAAGCCTTGTTACATACAATGGAACACGCGCTCAAAAATTACAAATTTGATTAAAAGGAAAGAACAATTTGAAAATAATTCAAATCAAAGTTCTAATTGCACAGTTGAAAATTAGGTATCTTTCTTTCTTTCTCTTAATGAAGAAAATTAAGAAAAGAAAAACAGCACTATGAATGGTAACGAAAGTTTAAAACAATGTGCAAAAATTCTATTAATTAAAAGAACTGTTTGAACAAAGCAATTTCAAAAAAAAAGAAAGACCTTTTGTTCAAATGCTAGTGTTCAATGGGTCACAGTGCATGGAGGATGTATGCCCTCCTACTAGTGGACGATGTACTCTAATGATGACTAAATCATAGGCTGGCACAGTTCATGTTAATACATGTAGGGGTGGGGAGATTTGTTCGAAGATAATCTTCCTGGCAGCAGCATGCTGTTGTTTTGCACAGATGTGAAGAAAAGTTGATGACTTAATAAATATTTAGTTGCTAATTATATTGTATATATGGTACTTCTTGTATCTTTATTACTTTGTCATATGTATAGAAATTAACTAATTAATTGTCTCACAGTAACTTGACAAGTTAAAGACTTATTCATTATTTAACAAACACTCAATAATGCTCTGCCCAACATACTAAGCAGTAATCCATTTATTGTACATTAACTCGCGTTGTATATTGCTCAACCTGTTCTAAAAGTTTTGGGAAAATTCCACACATTAAGCTATGCACTCATCACATGATATTAAATATCCTCCCCCTGAACAACACTACAAATTCGAGAAACATGTACATTAAGAAAACATAGGTTACGACACTTCTCCCTCCCTTGGATAATCTTATTGGATAAGGAATGTAATAACACATTAAACTTAAGTACATAACCGATAATAAAGTATCTTATTAATGCAAATTTGGGTAAATAAAAAATTGAGAAATAGAACGTCACACATTTCTTGTTTAGCATCAAAATTTGTAATGCTCAGAAATTCGGCAGTTTTATTAAGTTATTCAAAAGAAAATACAATTTACTACGTGTTATGAGCACAGTGTCCGAAAAGAGTCACGTAGTTAATAATAAAAAGCAACTACAATAAGCGAACTTGTACAATTATAAAAACGTTTTCTACCTGTATTCGATTTTGTGCTTGAGAATTATAAATAGTAGAATAAAAATGATATTCTGCAGATATTCGTTAACTAAGGTAGAACTTTAATCATTAGAGCATGAGTAAATTACAAAAGCTGTAGCTAGTAATACTGCATGTTACCATGGTAGAGGTATAAAAGTGCTACCTATTAGAGAACTTTCAAGAACAAACACTAATAGAGTGAAACTGATGAATTTTCACACTTGAATTTGATATAAACGTTAAAAATAATTGGTATGCAGTAACACCTTTTTAAAAATGTGATAAAACATTATACAGTAATATTATACTTCTTGTAAATAATTCAGTTGTGTATTTCAGCAGAATCTAAACCCTGCATATAAAGGTTATTTCAAATATTTTATATCAGACTGAAAAAAGGTATATATTGTAGTAGTGTGAAAGTAATTAATTTTTAAAATAGCAGCATTTCTCTTCAATTATTAATTTAATCTCTATTAAACTGAAAACAGAAAACTTTGTATTTCTGTAATAAAAATAGTTAAATAATTATTTATCTAATAAAATGCAGGTTAATACTGAAATCACACACTTTCCTTAATTTTATTTTATATCTTTTGTTTTTCATAATTACAAAAACTTCAATTTGAAATATTGTTGTAGACCATAATTTAGATGATTTGGTTTGTTTGCTGGAGGGATTTTTAGGATGACGTAGTGACAATGCGTGATGCATAGAAATTGTCTTTGTGTCTAAAATTGGCGTGACCGATCTTGGAGTTTTAGAAACTTGAGTGAAACATATTCCATAAAAACATCAAAGAAGTGCTGTTCACGAGATATTAAGACCGTCGATTCAGGTTCTGCGATGTTACAACGATAACTCTACGGATTTGCAACGCTAAAATCAGCGGTTCGATTCCCCTCCATAGACACAGCAGATAGTACGATGTGGCTTTGATATTAACACACACACACATAGCCAGTTCAGTGATGTACATTTTTGAGTTTGTGTCGTAAATACGAGAGAAAAGTTAACAATAAAGTCTTTAGTTTTATTTGTGCGTTAAGCCTATTGCTAGTGATCGTTAGTTACGTTAAATAACGTGAACTTTGTAGAACTTTCAGTAAGTAATAAAATGCCTTCCTTTTCATTAAATGGACTGTGGATTGTTTTTATCGATAAATCGAAAAGGACCCGCCTAACAATAAAAACCATTACGACAATATTACCTTTCATTACAGTTGGCTCAGTTACAATATATTTGCACAATTCTTTTTAACTAGCTTTAACGTGTAGATGAAACATTCAAGAGGTGTAAAATTGTTCTAAATATCTTATTAACAACTTTGTTTGGATGAAATCTTAACATTTTGTTATAAAAAGCTGATAACAGTATATACAATGCACAATTAATAGCGTGTATTATAACAGAAGTGCCTACCATTTTTTTACCTGTAATTCATCTGTTTATTTGTTGTTAAGCACAAAGCTACACAATACACAATGGGCTATCTGTGCTCTGCCCCAAGGGTATCAAAATCCGATTTTTAGCGCTATAACTATGTAGATTTAACGCTGGGCCACTAGGGATGGGGGCTCGTAATATATTGTAAATTTTTTTGGCGTAATGTGATAACGTTAAAGAATATCAATACTGGTTTGATTAGTAAGTCATAAAAATAAAACAGAGGAAGGTAATGAAATAATTGAGTAATATCTGCACTACAATTTAAGAATTTAGCATAACAGAAAATGTGATCAATATTTCCAGCAAAGTAATTTTCGAAAGTGTAAACCGGAAAGTAAATAATGTATTCATTAGGAAATAAAAAATAATATTAAATAGCACATTTAACAAAACTATACACCT
>NW_013669204.1:0-57198 GCF_000517525.1 Limulus polyphemus
AAGCTTTTACTTGTTGTTAGAAAAATATTTAAAAAACTCTGTTCAACTTTATTTCTTGTTTTTCATATTTATTATTATAAAAATATTTAAACTCTAAAAATAAGAATCTTTTTAAGTTATATAAGACTAGATTAGGTAAAATAAGTAATAATAATATAATTAAAATTGTTTACAAGTCACGCATGCAAGCAGCTCGTAGTAGCTTGTTGGTAATATAATTCAATAGCGTAACGTGACCTGCATTCTCTCAGAGTGATTTACAACTTTTTATGGCACGGATAATAGTTAGACACAGTTCAAATGATAATAAAACAATAAGATTTAACTATAAATAGGTGTATACTGTTACGAACTTAGAGCTACTTAGGATAAACAAATGTAGTTTCATGTTACAATTTGAAGTTATTCTAGAAAGAAAAAAAGAGTAATTTAGGTATATTTCGATTTTTTTTGGTGGTTATGAGGTCGGTCGAATTGATGGATCCTGTTTTGAGATAGGGTAGAGAAAATAACAGATAAACTATAAAAATTTTCCGAAACAAAACATTTGAAATGCATTTAGGAGGTTTTAGGGATTACACAAAGGAAAATTGAGATTTTTGAGATGAGGAAAAGTATTTTTAATCTTAACATGCAAATTACTTTGCACATGGACTATTCAAAACCAATACTCAATATATTCATGGACAAATATTTATTTTATTTTATTAAAAATACTTTACTAAAAAATATGATTTTTTATATGTGAAAGATTTGATAATATTAAGTGAAAGACTGCCAAATTTTGTGAAGATATACACACAGTATTGAAAGTTGGAAGTATTAAATCTATAAAGACTTTAAGTGAGTACAAAGAGGTCACATGGGCAGTCAAATTGACCGAGTCCATGTTGAGAGAGTTAAATGAACACCAGATATTTGTAAGAAAGATATCTTTAAGGGTTAATAATAATCTCGTTTACACTAGAATTATGATGTTTTTAGGTTATTTAAAATATTGGAGAAAGAAATCAACTTTTCAATATGCCTAAATCCTTTGCAGTACCTTATTTGTTATTCTACAAAAGGTTTGGGTGCAATATACCAAGCGGTTTTTGTTGTAGGCTAGCAAGAGAATAATAATAATAATTGCAAATGGGCCATTTTGAGCAGATTTTCTTTTCCTTTTAAGTCTAACAAGCATGCTTTCTTTCTGCATTTTTATATCTGTACAGCCTTAGCAGTCAGTAGAAAAGGTTTTAAAGTGTTGGTTGAATCGAATCTTTACTGTTTAACCCTAATGAGACGGGTCTACCTATGGTCATAGGTCAAAGGCCAGGTCATCATGTTGGTAAACTTGTATTCAAAAATTTTATTGAACTACAAATGAACTTATGAACCTATGACACATTATATATTTCATAAAAATACAAAATAAGTTATAAGTTTGCCATGTTAAATATTTTTCTAAATTTGAAAACATCATATTTTTACTTTAGGTTAAAATAGATGGTAGAGATGTGCGTGATTTAAACATTGGATGGCTACGAGATCACATTGGAGTTGTTGGGCAGGAACCTGTTTTGTTTGCCACCACAATAGCAGAAAATGTTCGTCATGGCTTTCCACAGTCAACCACAGAAGATATAGAAAGAGCTGTAAAATCTGCAAATGCTTATGACTTTATAAATAAACTTCCCAAGGTAAATAATAATTTCCTATATCCCATGTGATTATTAATTAATATAAAGAATAAAGACAAGCAGTTATTTAAGTAGTAATAAGCATTACTATTTATTTATTCTTACATTTTGTTGTATCATTGTCAGTTATTTATTTATTTATTTTTAATTTACCCAAAACCTTGAAGGTTACTTCTTCTGTGCAAAATTGATTTTTGCATTTTAATGAATATATAGGATCTTTTTTTTCACAGCAGTTACCATTATTTCTAAAGACCAAACTTTCTTTTATATTACAGAAGTTAAATTTTAAGGTGTATATACTTAATCTTGTTTATTTCAGAAATATGAAACCCTTGTTGGTGAACGAGGTACCCAACTCAGTGGAGGGCAGAAACAACGAATTGCTATTGCCAGAGCTCTGGTTCGAAACCCCAAAATTCTACTGTTGGATGAAGCCACCTCAGCTTTAGATACTGAAAGTGAATCAATTGTTCAAGCTGCTCTTGACAAGGTAAGTTTACTAAGCACCTTAGTCAGTTAGGTCAATTAAACTACAATGAATTTAAAATCTAAAGTTTCTTGTGTTGTTTTTTTTTGTCTTTCACACTATACATGCACATATGATGACAATTTTAAAAGTCTGAAAAAAAACGCTGACATTCCCCTGAATTAGTGTAACATAATATTAAACTTCTATTAAATGCATCGTATGAGTTTTTCTGTAAATCTAACTAAGAACTACTGTTTTATGGCTATATTATGTATTGACTTCTCGTTTTTAGTATTTAACCCTCTAAATCTGAGCCTGGCTCTTCTGCCCATGCAATGATGTTTCACAGAGTTGCATTCAAAATTTAATTAAATTTTCCTATCAATATACGCTACTAAAATTACCATCAGAGTGTAGATTATAATCAACATTGTTACATTATCTCAAATTTAATTTCTTAATTAGAAAATAAAATATTAAAAATTCTCAACCTTCATTTTTTGTGGTATATGATGCATTTGCTTTCTAAAATGTCCTATTTTTATCTGTATAACTTCAGTATTATAGTAGCTACACTGTTTGACTTATCTAGACACAAACATTCCATAATGACTAGGGGGTGAAGGCATACTGACCCCAGAATGTAATTTGTCTGCAAAGATGTCTCAAAGGGAAGGGGACAAATAAAAGAAAATGGGAGACAAAGACAAAACATAATAAACTTGGTTGATCTTCTCTAGGAAAGGAGGAGGAGGCCTGGGTACATCCATAGAAGCTAAATGTGACAGTGTAGTATAGGATGGGGAGAAAACAAGCTATTGAAATCATCGTCCTCTTGTTCAGGTACCCCTGAACAAGGCATGACAGGATAATCTTCAGGCGAATCAGAAGCATGCATGAAGGTAGCCAACTTCCATCAAACCAAGGCCATAACATCTGCCATTGATAACTGCAGACCTGATGCCATTGTAGATAAAGTAAGATTAACTGCAGTAGGAACCTCAGCAGTAATGTTAAACTCTGAATTCATGATAACTATGAGTGGAAATAAAAATAAAAAATATACAAATTTTTAATTTTGAGAGACACATAATATTAACATGTACACACAAAAATTTATAGAACTGAAGTGCACTAAACTTAAAAAAACTAAGTTCTCCAAAGAAAAAAGTAACTGGTCTAAATTATGTAAAATAAAGCTCGAGCAAAAAACATGTCTTAACACTATGAGTGTCAATCGAGAAGTGAAGTTGAGCTAAGTTGCATAGAGAGAGTCAGTTGTGTCACCCTACGATTGGTGGAGAGTTGTTGTATGCTCATTTGCATGCTATCATGCAGCTGCCTCACATGGAAACACATGAGGGTAGGTGGGATTTTCAAGGCTAGTGGTGAACAAAACTTTAGAGGGCACTACAAGTCGAGAAAAGTTGTTATGTGAATAGATTTAAGAATTGTTCATTCCCATGCTTTGCCTTACCTTCAGTCTACATTTCCATTTTTGGACTCACAGCAGTTGGATTCTCTTCTGCTTTTGTGGGGTTCAGATTCAAATACTGGACTGGATGATTTCTGTCACAATACAGTTCAGCCCTCTGGCTGGGTACTCTCCTTCCTACTGTCTCATGAATGTCATTTTCCAGGGGCACTGGTGTTGGTTGGAGCCACATATGTCCTCACATGTATGATTCATTCCCTATACAGCCTGTTTCTGGACTGGGGTTGAACTTCCAGATTGCTGTCTGCCTTCCTACCATCATCCGGATGTCAGTTCCTTGGGAGTGCTGGTGTTGGTTGTTTTGGACATGCACACAATCTGTGGGTCCTTGGAATGGATGATCTTTTCTTCTGGTTCCCATGTCCAAGGTGACTGGTAGATGACCCTCTTCCATTGGCTGGGTATTCTTATCACAATTCTGTTGGTGTTGGTTATGGTTGAACTCCCCCTTACCTCATTTTTATGGGTGAAGAGTATACCTGGCTCAGAATTACTGTGGCCTCCCATGGGTGTGCCTTACATACTCTTTGTTTACACACCCCATGGACTTCCTTTGGGTGCATTCTAAAGGGACTCATCTAGGTAAAATTACACTGGTCCCTCCATCAGGTCAATGTGTGATTCTAGCTATTATGTGAGTAGAGGTAAGAATCTATAAGAAATAAAATTTTCAAACTCACAATAGATGCCTCACCCATCTATGCTTAACTTTCAAGGCAGTCTTCAAACCACTTGCTCCTATATGATGTACTTGTTTAAAACCAGTAGGAGCTTATGTTCAGTTTGAGCTTGCAATGATCCTTTTGAACTTAGCAGTAAGAGACATTAGAGCAGTAAAGAATTTGACTAGGTGCATGTTGGTGAGCTCAGAGTATTTATTGACATTTTTTAGAAAACTAACAGTTAGTTATAAGTTGTTAAGGTGCTAATTGGCTGAATGAAAAGCTAATTATCAGAGCTGTTGTCCACACATAGCAACTATTACTAGATATTGTGGAAGAGTTTCTGGAAATTTTCAAGCTATATTATGAACTGTCCAAAATTAGAAAGATCTGGCTATAAGCAATAGTAATGTGTAGAGCAATTCAGCTTAAAAAAGGCTGTCTGAAACTTTGGTACAGAGATCTAGTAGGTTAGTTAGCTAGTTAACTCCAGGCAGCAGCATCTACAGTTCTGCTGTAATAATCTCTTCACTAATTAAAAAAATGTAGTAAAGAATTAAAGTTTTCCTTTGCTTGTATTAGTGAATTATAAAATTATTGTTATCATGGGAAATAAGTCATTTCAAATATCAAGATTATAAATGCTACACATCAATTTATAATAAAGAATGCCTTTCAGTGTGTAATAAAATAATAAAATGCATGTTTTGTTCTCATGAATTGTGGCTCTGTTTCCTTTTTTTTTCAAGTAAACTTGCTTGAATAGGCAACCTGTGTAAAACTGATATCTGCATACTCTTGATATTTAAAATAAATAATATTTGTAAATCCACATTAAAACAACCCTTCAACACATGACCTTCATGTGTTATTACTGTTACTTCTGCCACTAATCTTCAAAGAGTTGCTTGCATCATTAGACATGGTAGTTGATATTCAATGATCTATTTAAATCATTATATATTATTATGATCTCTGAAGTTTTTTACATCATTACTTTATCAGTTTTTTTATATTTGATAACTACATGATTACATCTTTTGGCTGGTCCACATCCAGTATTATATGACACTTTCCTTGTTATAACTGGTTGTTCATTAATATACTAATTAATGTTCTTACATGTAGTGGGAACTCCATCTTCTTCAATCATTTCAAGAACTTGAAATGTCGCATTTAAACATTTGACTGCTCTACCAAGCCAACCAACTGTTATCATAAAATATCAAATACAATAATACCTACAATATTTTAAGTCAGATATTGAAGAAATATTTTCTTTACTTTATGCTTTATGGGTGTGATAGTACTCAATAAAATTATGATATGGGAATGATAAATAAATGACATAATTGTTAATGCAGTTAATTGTCCATAGTGCTGATTTAGACTTAACAGTACTGAAGCTTTATGGCATAAAATGTTTCATAGTTATAGACATGTTCATGCATAAGTTACTAATATCAACTTTGAATTACTGTGCTTCTTTGTTTCAATATTGAAAATACATAGCTGTTATATAATCTTTAGCAGGCTAGCTATATTAAACAAGTGGATTCAACATATATTTTCCACAAACTTTACCTGTGATAAAACCAACTGATGATATAAACCTTTCTTTTCCATCAATTCATTGTGTGTTCCCACCTCATGTACACTACCTCCAGACAGAACAATAATCTTATCTGCTGATCTAATTGTAGAAAGTCGATGAGCTACAATCACTGTGCTTCGTCCTTGTCTTGCCTTTTTTTTAAAAAGAAATACTTATACAGTGAGTAATACATTCCATATAACTGATTTGAATTGTGATTGAAAGATGAAAGAATCAGAATGGTAGAAAAAATATATTTTTAATACAAATCTATGAAAATGAGATCAGAAAAATCTATTAGTCATGTAGATTTAAAACATATTTTTCAATTATTATAGCACACTAAAATACGTTACTGATGTACAAGATACATATCCAATGGTATACAGGTGAAAATTTATTGTAATCCTGAAGCTTAAAAGAAACCAAAGGAACAAATGATCAGAAATCATGATTAGGTCAGTTAATAAATTCAAGAAACATCTGATCACCTTTGTTTCATTTACTAATATAATTTCAAATCTGGACAAAAACATCAAACTTAAATTTAGCCAAAAGTAGCAGCATAACAAAAAACAAGAGCTGTTAATTACTGAGTATTAATGAATACTAAAATCAGAACCGATGTTAGCTATAAAACATCAGATTTTGGAGATCAGGTGATAAATAGATAATCATTTTTATTGTAAATAAAATATTTGGTGAACACATAAGAATACTTCCTATAATAATAATAAAATTGTTAAGAAAAAAAACAATTAGCTTATCTCACAATGTATTTCTCTCTACCACAAAAAAATTTTCCGATTTTAATTAATTAGGCTATCAACAAGTTATTCATTGAAAATAATGAACAATCATCACATATAATCTTTAGCAGGCTAGCTATATTAAACAAGTGGATTCAACATAGATTTTAATCAATTAGGCTATCAACAAGTTATTCATTGAAAATAATGAACAATCATCACAACCTTACTTTTAAATTGGTACAGAGGAATACATTGTGAGATAAACTGATCAGTATATTAAAAAAATGTTTTGACGTTAAAACTAACTATTCATATGGAGACATTTCCCATAAGTGACATACATTTACATACTAACATTTTCAATGTATTTGTATGATGTTGCTGGGGTTCATTTCCCCACATTTTTGGTAATTAGTTTTTACTTATCCAAATTCTTAAATAGTGTGAAAAAGATTATAGAATCCCAAAACAATGTTGAAATTAAACATTTTACCAAAACATAATTCTTCTATTCAAACAAAATACATAAATAAATGAACTAACTGCCTACTTAATTATTTCTAATTACAATCATATGCTTTAACCCTGCTGAGACGGGTCTTCCTATGGTCAAAGGCCATATCATCGTGTTTGTAGACTCACATTCAACATTTCATTGAACTAATATTTTATGAACTTATGTCAATAAGTTTGGTATAAAATAGTAGATTATAATTCAAATTTTAGTATTATACATTACTTAATTTGTAACTTTAAAAAATAAGTATTAAAACAAAATCCTAAATATCGATTTTTGTGTGTCACATGGTTTGTTGAATACAGCATTGGTTCAGATTAGATGTTTGTGATGTCCAAATACAAAGTCTATAGTTTCATACAAATTAGATACTCAAATTTCCAGTGTTGACCAGCTAGAATATAAGATAAGAACCTCCTATCTTTTCTATTTTCTGAGATATTAATATATTTATTGAATCAACCAAAGTGGCCCCACCCACCTCTTTATTTTGGAAAATACTTGCTTACGTACATCTACTTTGCCCAGTGACAGGCATATAACCAATTGAAAGCTCAGAACGCTCCCTAGTGGTTTTCTCAGCCTCTGCAAAGTCTTTGCACAGGAAACTCTTTCTTTTCATGCTGGATTCCAAGTGGTAAGGTAAGACATTAGTGAGCACGAAAAAATCATATTTTAGACTCAAATACAGCTTAGTTACTAAGCTTGATAAATTATAGGGGAGTAATCTGGTATTGATATAGTAATTTATGATTTTTTTTGTTTCAAAATGCACATGTAAAACCTAGAAAAACTGTTTTGTTTTACATCCTACACATTCAAAATTTGATAAGGCTGAGTAACTTGTGGCAGCAGCAAATGAGTACAAAGTGTGTAACTAGAAGAGATAATTGTTTTCTATATTTCTTTATTTACTGTTCTATGTTTTAAGAAAAATAACTGAACTTTAAGAACTTATCTGTAAATAGTAATAATGTATATAAATACATACATAATGTATTATAACCAAAATGTAATTGTATTTTTCAAAATACTGGTACACTAGAACAGAGCCAAGATAGGTAGAAAATTTCCAAATTTCACATGCAAAATCTTTATAACCTCTTTATAAGCCTATCAAACGTTTTTTTAGAATAAACTTTATATTTTATCTGTTATTTTCCCTACTGTATGAGTTTGGTCGATTTGACTGACCTCGCAACCACCATAAGAAATTGGGAAATAGATATAAATTATACTTTTTTGTATTATAGAATGACTACAAATTATAACAAGAAAACACAAATGTTTAGTCTAAACAGCTTAATTCTCATAACATTATACATTTATATACATTTAATATTTTTATTTTATTAACCTTTCAGGCATGCCTAACATTACAGAAGTTGCAATGACGAGGCACATGTGCATTCATGTTACTATATCCAAGAATATAAAACTGGCCTTTAGAGAGTGTTTTTTTAAATAAGTTTTGAAATTTTTTAAGTAATGTTTTTCTTGTGCATTTTTTCTTTTCAAATGTTGACTATCCAAAATGGAAAGTAATTTTCATTTTAAGATTAAAAATACTTTTATGCATCTCTAATATTTCGCATACAAAAGCCTTGTAATGTTTTTTGGTAATCTGCAAAAGTTCATGAAAATATGCTTACTGCATTAAAAGTTATAGCATGAAAACTATAACAAGCATAAAATAGTTATGAGGTCAGTCCCTGGGACTGAGCCCATTGTTAAAGAGTTAAATAACAAAATTATCATCCTTATCTGTGATAGCAAAACATATTTTCATTATTTAATTACCAATTCATTTGATTTACACAATATCAGTGGAGGATTGCTGCACATTTTAAAAACAAACAAAATGACAATGTATAGTCATCTCTAGTCCTCATTAGGAATTCATTCACCAAGTAGGAAGTGCCCAGGTTATCTTTAAAGTGAATCATAAAGGTCATTCTGAATGATTACTCTTTTATTGCATTTTTCATGTTCTTTTGTTTTTGTTATTAGTTGTTTTTTATGTTTATAAGTAATATAAAAAATTTTACATATTGACTTTCTTTATGCTAAAGATGAAATAAATTGTATATTATTATCATTATCCCTAAATATAAAACTGAATAATTGGTTAATAGAATAAATGAAAAATATAAATAAGTGAAGAATAGACCAAGACAGACCCATCAATAAAATGGTCATTCTAAGAATAAAAAAAGACATATACATGAAGAAACTTCTTAAATAATACAAATTACTTCTTTTATATATATATATATATTTAAATTTCTATTTATATATTTATATATATAATACTATATCAATGCCTAACAATGCTCACAATAGATTATTTTGTTTAGATATTTTTTGTGTGTTGTGAAGTACTGTGTTAAGGTGGTTACAGGTTAAAAACTAATTTGAACACTTAAAACTATGGATTGTACATTGTGATACATGATAAAAAAATTTGCATTTCTTTTGCTATATTGAATAGTAGATGCCTTTTTTTCAGAAATGATGTTGTAAAAAGTAAAAATATTGTAATAGAATCATAATCTACATGAAATTCTCCTTTTATAATCATATTTTTTTGCCTGTGCAAAAATCTCCTTTGTACGTAACAACACTTGTTGGGAATAATGAAAAAATCCACCATTTTGTTTCTGTTGAGCTCATTGGTGTGAAAAAATCCCATTTTTTCAATGTATTTAAATGAGATACTAATTCTAATACCGAATTTTGGTCACTGATCTCCCCAATCCTCTTCTTAAGAGTTGTTTATACTGTATAAGTAATTATAACTTTTTTTATTCTTTTTTTTTGTCTCGATACACTGAGTAATTATGTGTTGTAAGTTTTAAGCTGATGTTCACAGTTACACATATTAGGTGAGTTTTTTTTGTTTTTTTCAGCTTTGCCTGCATTTCTAGAAATTGTTTTATTTTTAATTCATTTATTGTTAGAATAGGAAAACTATTTGAAAAGAACTTCTATGTGGAAATAAGCTAGAAAGTTTTTCATTAAGATTTGCTAAGCCATTAAGCTATCTGTATGCTTTGTATTTAACTTGTATTATTATTTTCATTGCTCACATAGATTTATTTAATGATGTTTTTATTATTTCTGTAATTTTTTCCTGCCTATTTGTTCTATTCATTAAAATTTTGAATATTACAGATCAAGTAGAAAGGTGGTGTTTTTTAGTTACAGATGAGATTAAACATCAATTACAATCAGGCTGGGAAATGTTAAGCCTGTATTAAACTTTATGCTAGCCTTTAAAATTAACTTTGTATTATATTTGTATATGTAATATCATAAATATTGCTTCAAATTTGTATCTGTAATCATTAAAATTTCAAAGCATGTTGAAATTTTAACTTTTGTATATCAAAACCTTTACTTTTGGATAGTTCAGAATGAGCTTTTTGACTTTTTTTAAACAGTGTGAGTACTCATTCCATATTGTTTCAAGTGTATTGAGTAATTTTCTGTGCAGAACATTTTATTTGAATGAGTGTGGTGTGTTAAATATTTGGATTGCTGTTCCGTACTTAAGTCTGCATACAGTGTGAGGGTAAATAATGTATGTGAAACATAAACTGTTGTGGCATACTTTTTCTATAAATAGTTACTCCATTAAGCAGAACTATTGAGGCTCTTTTTTGGAACTGTTCTCAGTCTTTTTTATGTTCTCACTGAATTAAACTGACTTCAATATGTCATCGTGTGATTAATCATAGTAGTTAAAGCTAGCTTATGAAATTTCATATGGAATATATGAATAAGTTGTGAAGTATATACTTTTAGATTACTGCTTATAAGTAGTATTTTAATAAGAAAATGATAATGTCTTTCAGCAAATGGACATAGATGATTTTGGTGCAACCAGCAAACCAGTGAAGCCACAATCTCTAGAGAGGCAATTTAGTGCCCTGAGTTCTACATCAATTGCTTCAGAGGAAGCGGTAACAGCTTTTGGCCGCACTGCTTCTTTTAAACAGAGTATCAATAATGCCAATATGCGGAAGGATTCTGTAAGAATTAAATTTTACAAGTTTCTAGATTTATCTT
Organism: Limulus polyphemus; assembly: GCF_000517525.1. Taxonomy (NCBI): domain Eukaryota; kingdom Metazoa; phylum Arthropoda; class Merostomata; order Xiphosura; family Limulidae; genus Limulus; species Limulus polyphemus. The sequence goes on from NW_013669204.1 coordinate 11,246, forward strand.
TCTGTAAATTCAAACTAACAAAAAAAGCTGTATTTTTATTTTTTTTAAATGACAACATGTATGGAGTTTATTGCATTTTCTTTTTTAAACTATGTACAAAAGATTTATTAAGTGATGGCTTTCACTTTTAGTAAACCAAAGCATATATAGTTAATTTCCATCATAAGGTAGTTTTGGCTTTTAATTATATTTATTTGTTGTTTTTTTTTTTAATTGTCTTGTTGCTTATATTTAATAGTTTTGTGCATGCAGTCAGTAAAGTTTAAATAATATTTGTCAAGATCTTTCATATATTTCCTTGTGTTTTTTTCCATGAATGTTATCATTAGTTAAAGTTAAGCCATAAGTTACAGTGCTAATCAGTTATGGTTTCTTTTATGTTATTTATATGTCAAATTATGTGACATTAATCACTGTTTTTATGATAATTCTTCTAATTATATGGATTCTACCAAAATTGTTACAAATCCCTACTGAAAAAAGTACAACCACAAGTTTACCACAATTGCTGTTAATAGTAAAGACTTTGAGCCCATTTCTGTTTAACAGATTAGAAAGTGAGTTTGCTTACTTCATCATCTGTCAAATGTCTGGCTATTCTACCTGATTTCTTTGTACATTGGAGTCAAGTTTTACATGGTCCTGAATTTACACACTTCCAAAAACTGGAAATCTTTGATATTATTACTGTTTCAAAAAATGCTATGGCCAAGCAAATAAAACTATAATGTTTAGAATAAGCTTAGAATATCTTTTATTATTTACTGTTGTGATATTTTAGAACATGCAGTTATTTTTAAAGATGAAAAGATTTCTGTTGTTAGAAGTGTTGCAAAAAAGATACATTACCTACAGCTTTTCTAGAACCTAGATATTCATACATACAATTTGCCTTAAGCTAACTCAAATATTCTTGGAAGTCATCATCATCATCACTGTTCAATGAATGTATTAGAGCATTAGGCATTAAATTTAAATCCAGTTGTGTGTGTAGCATACTGGCAACTGCACCCTTTCAAGAAGTTACAAGTTCAACATTGTTCTTTGTTGGCCTCTTTTCATGAGATATGGGACAAAATTATTAATGTATTTTGTCCAATCATTTCCTAATAATAAAAGAAACAGTATTTCTTGCTGTGAATGATTTCTATATATTCCACTGTAGGTAGCTTGTTTTACATGTGTGTTTAGTGGAAATGTTATATATATGATAGAGTTTTGTACTGTCAGGATTGCACTTTATGAATTTTTTATTTCAGAATAATTTTAGATTTGATGTTTCACCATCATATAATTTTCCACTAAAGTGTATTGCAGGCTGAAATTTTTCACTTTACTTGTTAAACAGATCAGTTCTAAATGCTTTAGGTGGCTTATGTGATTATGTATGACCCCAAGAACTTTTTCCTTCCCAACCCCATGAAGACTGCATTTTGAATCACATCTTGTAATTATATATATATATATGTATGGGAATATATAATTCAGAAACACACTTACCTCCTCTCACACTATAGCTTTATCCTGACAAAAGTTTCTCTTTTCTGCCCATCTAAGCATTGGTATGAATCTTACCTCACTTGCTCCAGCCCTTATACTCCACTATATTGCCCAAAAGAAATTAAATCTCGGGATTTTCTTCACCTACGTCAATGTGTCCCCTATCTTACATTTGTACCTGAGCTCTCTGTTATCATTTTCTTTTCACTTTTTCAAGATGGCAGAATGTTATGATGATGCTTTTATATGCTTGCTGCATGTTTCTCTTCAGTATTGTATAGTTGATAAGTACACTTTGAACGATTTTTTTAAAACTTGAGTTTATTTTCCTTATTTTATTTAAAAAAAGTTTTTTTAGATGTTTTCAGATGTAAAATCACAAGTTCACATCTCTACAGAAAGATGTCCAGTCCCTCATATGCAGAGAGGTGGAGTCTTACATGAGATCTGATGTATTTTCTCCCGTTGGCTCAGAGTCTGAGCTTGTGAGAGATCAAGGGCAGACTCGTAAGAATTAGGACTCTATTTTTCTAGCATCTTCCTTTGCTCAGACAGCTACTCACGAGCCTTGGATGATTATCCCACCTTCTGCACCATTTTTCAACTAATGCATCAAGTTTGTAATATCTTAACTCAATTTTCCCAAATTTGCCTGCCCCTTACAACAGTTTTGCATTTTTTATCTTCTTTGCAACTGTTGTCTGAGGCTTATCACAGGTCTCCTGCTTAATTTTCAGAGGATCTTAGCCATTTATTGACTTCTACTTTGGTAAGTTTATCAGCTTATGCTCTCTTTTGGTCTCTCGGTTGATTTGTTGCTGGGTTCTTTTGGAGAGAGACGTTTTGCTTGAGAGAGTTCAACTTCCTTCTTTGGCCCTTAGTGAAGCTCCTTTTCTTAGACATTCAATTTTAGCAGATATTCCAGATTCCATGAAATCTAGAGTGGATATGGCCTGTCTCCACTCTTCTCTTTTGACACTGGCCTCTTGTTTTTCCTGATCTTCTCTTGGTCAGTTTCCTGCATTTCCTGTTAGGGTTTCTAGACCTCCAACATCAGCTCCCTGGTTTATTGGAACACAAAGGAGAAGGAGACTACGCCCTTATCAGCAGGTATTCTCTGCTCAAGTGGAGCACAGTCGATGCCATTGGTGACTATTCTATGAGGTCTTATCCTGTGGGGCTCGTGTCAGTATGGGAGACCTTCACCATAGATCAATGGGTCATTCAAGTTCTTACGAGAGGATTAGCCTTTCATTTCATGTCTCCTACTCCTTCTTTGTCTCTTATACCAGTTGAAATCTTTTCAGGTTATTTGTCCTCAACATCCTTTCTAGCTTTCTAATTGTGATATCAAAGTGGTTCTCCATGCCTTATCTTGTCCTTCCTCTGAACCTTTGGCATCATGTTTCTTATATCACCTTTCTCTAAAGACTTTTCTGTGGTTGATTTGTGGCTGTTGACGTCAGATTTGTTTACCATTCATGTTCCACTTATGTTCAGGTGTATCCTGATAGGTCCTTTCTGCCCAAAACTTCACTGTCTTTTCCTTCCATTTCTCATTTTTATGACTGCTCCACTGGGATCCTAAAATGTCACATGACTGAGCCCCAGTTGCTTTGACAGATTGGGTTCATCAATTGGTTCGTATAGCTTACTCTGGGTTTTCATTAAAGGAGCAGAGACTTTTTCAGGTTTCATCTCATCAAGTTCACCATGTCTCGATGTTCCTGGTGGCCTGGTTATGTCACCCACCAGAAGAGATTGTACAGGCTGGTATGTGAACTACACCTAATACATTTATATATCATTACTTACATGATTTGGCAGTTACCTTGTCTGAAAATTTTCAGCTACCCCCATGGCCATTCTCCACTCCCTGGCTAGATTGTAAGAGCAGTTAGTGACTTCATTTCTTTTGTATTTATTGCTGTTCTTTTTCAGGAATCCTCTCATTTTCATTTGGATATCACTCAGTGGTGAGTGTTGCCTGGTCAGATATGCTTCTTTCTGAAACCACATTAGCTACCAATTGACTGATAAAAAATGTTCCTGGTAGCAATGAGCTCTGTTGAGATGGGGTGTTCCATAAGACCATCTTGTGCACCTTCTGGGTAGTAAACAATTTTATACCTTACTGGACTGCCACTCATAGACTATCATGAGTAAAGCTTAAAGGGATTTTGCCCATCCGTGCTGACCTGTGGATTGAATAAATCAAGGTCGGTTTGCTTTTCAAAATAGGGAACATGGTTCTCCTATTGCACTGTCTCTGGAGCATCGTTTCTCTGGATTTCCCCACGTGAATATCTCCCCCTCATTTCTCCTAGTGGAGCATAGGCGTCTTTATCACTCTCTGTTTCTAGTTGCTGGAATGGTGGACAGAGGTTTGTTTTTCTTGAGCGATGATTGAACTCATTGTTCTACTGAAGGAGAAGAGGATCAAGCAGCGTGTCTTCCTGCCAATAACCCTGGATAGTGTTGCCAGATGTATGGTGCGAGCAAGACCAGCCTATATGGAAGCCTGCTCATAATTCTGGTTCAGAGATGACTCTTCTGTTTCCGGTTGAGTTGAGCATGGCCCTTCTTTTTGGTCATTATCTTTTCAATTATCATGGAAGAGGGTCTTAGACTCCTCGTAATTCTGTGCATGGAGTGTCAGTTCCTGTGCCATTATTTGGACTTAGTTTGTTCTACATTCTCCTTGTAATTCTTCGGGAAGGATGTATTGCTTTGCCTCTCAGGTTGGGGAGTTTGGATTTCTGTTCATAATCCCTGGCGAGGTAATCTCTGTTTGTTCAGGTTGAATGAGACGTGAAAAGAAAAGTGTCCCATAATTCTGAGTTTGGTTTGTTTCATTTTGCACTTTTTCAGGTTGGAGTGAGAGTTTATCCACTTTTGCCTTCTCTTCTTAATTACGGTGGCTTGACATGCAACATTCTATAACTTTCAAGTTGGGTTCCACTAATACCACATTACAAAGCAAGAACAAATAAAAAGTGGTCCTTATGCCCTAGCCACTACAACTTGGATCTAGCTTTGGGTACATTGCCCTATAATTCCAATGACAAGATGTGGGATGTCATCTGCCTGGTTGGAGCCTGGATGAATCCAGTGAGATAGGTCCAATATTTCATTCATTCGTGTTTTCTTGTAATGATGTAAGGATTTTGCCTCTGTGGCCAGTTGGCCTTCATTGCCCACAAATTAGATTTTGTGTTGTCCGGGTGAAGAGCATACCTGTTCCAGAAGTAGTGTGGATCCCACTAGTGTACTATTACTATATATAATTTTCTCACACCTCTTTTCTATGCAGATACAGGGCTCACACCTAACTTTTTTTTTTAGAGAGCCAGCCAGGTCCCCAAAACATGCATTTTAGGTGCCAATCACTGAATTAAGTAGCAGATGAAAGGAAACTAAATATATCAAGTGACTTTTTCTGCTCTAGAATCCAATTGTATGCCATGAACTGAATTGTTATGTGACCAAAGGAATCACAATTCCTTCACATGAGTTGTTTTCATACAAATTTGCAGGAATTTTGTTGTAGGTCAATGTATTTTTTTACTTCAGTACGAGTATAAAGTGGTTCAAAAATATCGAAAATCATTATCATGGTGAAAGTCTGAAACTTTGAGAAAGAAAATGAAATGTCAGGATGCAAGTTACAGCAAGAAAGAGATAGGCTTGCTCACAAAGTCATGATCCAGTGGGAAGAAGCCAGGAACAAACCTAAAATAGAAAAGATCATCAAATTGCTCCCCAAGATGCAGTTAGAAGCTCACCAAGATCCTGACTGTAGGGTGGCTTTTCTGCTAGTAACATATATGATCTTTAATTTCTCTCTAAAGCATGGCATAACAGTAACTTTTTGTTCCCCTTTAAAGTTGTGTCCTTTAATAATCAAAATAAATAATGAAAGAAAATCTATGCATCACTGCCAGTGTAATCTGTTCTTGTTCCCATATAACCCTTTATCATCTAGCTGACACATATTTGTCAATAAAATGTCAAACACTTTTGATGAAGAAATGGAAAAACCATACAATTTACACTACCACTAACTTTATAGCAAGCAGTTCTTTCATATCCTGAAACAGCTGTTAATTAGTCGTTCATGAATTTGAATTTGTAATAAGCAAAATCCTCAAGTTAGAAACATGGAAAACATGCAACTATATTTAAAATGGCTTAAGTGGTGATGAGTTAAACATAAATTAGTGTTCTTTCCTAATCCAAATAAATAATGAAAGGAAATATAGTATACATCAGTGTTCAATGATGTCCCAACATCCATTTCGCTGATTTTTTCTTCATCCCCTTCTTTTTCATCTCCTGCACCAGCTTCTCAATCTGGACCCTGCCAGCATTTGGTTTATTTGTGCGAAGTGATTCTGAATTTCAAAGATAGATTGATGTAACCAGTGAAACATGTAAAAGAAAACAATGCCAGGTAGCTAAATGCAATAAAAACAGAACTTCAGATAAATGTGCCCTTTGTGAAAGATTTATCCATGGTAAATGCACAGTGAAAGTTGATATATTTTGCATAGTTTATATTCAACCAATATTTATTGCCTAGTTGAATACTAGAACTCCCAGATATAAATGATTCCATAATTTATGTGTAGTCAACCTAGACCTGTTTTGCAAAAGAAAATGAATGATCCTGAGTTCCAAAGATATATTGCTGTAACCAGTGAAACATGTAAATTTTATTTATAAAATATAGTGTTTAACCCTGTCACAGATGGTGAGCACCTTTCAGGTATCGATTGGACACCTGTATATAAAAACTTTAAGTAAGAATATTAATTCTAATTCTGCTTCAATAATTTTCAATTCAAAATATTTTATATTTTGCCATTATGTAATGTGCATTTAGTGTGCTTTAACTTCCATTTCTGTGCAGCTCAAGGTCCCACCTGCTTTATTCAAACTTTATATTTCTCCTTATTTGTTTATCACCATGCAAACATGTTACATGAATACCCTTCAGCTCTTCAAGTCAGTGGGTTTTGCACAGACTCCTAGACTATATTTTGTAGGCTGTTGTAAATACTAAAACAATATCATGAAGTATTGCATCTGTGCTTTGCTTACAAGTTTTCTGAAAAACCAAACTTAAAAAATAATCTTACTATTAAAGACAACTAAACTGGCTAATACAACAGACTTGTTGATTTGCAGAGTAACACAAGAACACCTATGGCTTTGAATATTTATGGTAATTACCTGTTCATGATGCATAAAATAAAATGAGTGTAGTTGATCAATAATATTTATCTTTTTTTGTGTAAATTAATTTACTTGTACAAAAAGTATATGGAATTAATTTCATCAAATTATTATTACCAATATATGATATGTATCTTTCTCATGATTTTTTAGTAAAAAAATCCCTTTTTTTAAAAACAAAACTGTCAGTTCTTACAGCATACCAACATGCATGTAAGAAAAGTATTGAACAGTGAAAGTTATTTCAGTGTTATAGCAACCATACACATAATGGAAGATTTAAAAATTGGGACTATGTTAGTGCCTATAAAAGTTTTCCTCCTTTTCTTTTTCCAATCCAAATAACAGGAAATTACAAATTAAACTTGTATAAATAAACTAAAACAGATATTTCTAGCTTAGTTTTGCTAGTTCTAAATTTTAAATTTAATGTGAATTAATGGTCTCACATGTTTCACCTTTATTTTGTGATTGTGCAGTTTTACGTTTAGTGTATAATTAATGTTGTTGTTTCTTTTCTACAACTATATTGTAAAAAATTATATATATTAATATGTGATACTTTTATAATAGATAGAGGAAAAAGAGAAAAGTAACCCTTCACAAACAAGATTAATGAAAATGACTGCTCCTGAGTGGCCATATATCCTCACTGGCTGCATCTCTTCTCTTCTTATGGGGTTGTCAATTCCTGTCTTTGCGATCATATTTGGAGAAATTCTTCAGGTGAGAAAAATACTAGCAATATTGTGAAACACATTTTAAAAGTTTTTCAGTACTGATTTAGATACTTAGAGGGGTTGGTTAGCACCTCTATTTAACACTATATGCAATGGTTGAATCTGCAGTATTTGCTTTAACTCATTCATAGTTTATGTCTAATTCTCATAATTAATGTCCAGCCATAATATGTATAAGCACAATATATATATATTTAACTACCTTATGTATCTTGTATAGATTACTAATGAAGTAATTGTTTTTGTATGTGTGTGTGTGATAAGAACTAAAGTACACATATGTTATAAACGAGTTAAGAAGAGTTTATTACAAATTCTATATATCTGAGCATCTGAAAAATTATGAAATTTTTCCAAAAATTGAAGGAATGTTCCAATTAGATGTAAAGCAACTTTTATAAGTTTGGAAACATCATTACTTTCTTATGTAAATGTTTTAGGCACAAGACTTAAGCATAACTTTTTCAACAATATTAAGTCTTTTTTTTTTACATATTTAATTGTAAATATTCAAGAAGGTTATTCAAGTTCAAAAGTAATAACATAGAGAAGCTTTATATAAAATAATCAAAAATTATCATATTCAAATTAATCTTTTGTAACTTAGGTTTCTTTAGATACAGTGTGTCTGATTTGGTACAATAGACAATATACTTAGATATTTAAGCTCATACAGCATATTTATCAGGGTGGAGGTAGGGAATTTTATTACTACTGTTTTTGAAACTTGTAAAATAAATACCATGTTTCATTTCCTAACAGTAATAAATGCTGACCTATATATTTTTGGTTTTATTAAGGTGTTCTTAGAGGTATGTGACTACTGTACTACTGAAATGCCATCTTTAGATGATAAATACTTTACATATGTCCCAATTGTCTGGTTGTATTAAGCTGCAGACAGTAAATAGTTGTTTTAAATGTGGGACATTGTGTGTTTCAGTATCCATATATTCATTTTTTTTCACATCTGAGGCTTGTCAAGAAAAATATATTAAATCTGATAAACTTGTATCCATACCATTATGTAGGTTTTAGTTTTCTTTAGACATCTCTCTTTAATATACCATGAAACATTTCATTCTTCCTGATTTGAATTTGTACTGTAGTTTTAGTTGTCCATCTTTTACGTGAAATGCTTTATTTTTATAGAATATAGGTATTGAGTATAATAAACTGAAATGTTGAATCCATATAAACGACAATAAAGTTATATATATTTATTAATTTTTGTATGTGTCACAAATCTGTTAGAATAATACTAAGTTTTTGTCTGTCTGAAAATGCATGCGCACCTTACTATCCAAATTTCCATGGGTGCACACTTCATTTTAATGGATCTAAATATACTTTTGTAGACATTTTGTGCAACATGTTAAAAGCTTATCAAACCTTTTAAAAATGTCTAACATTAGCTTGTAGAATAACATTATAAGTTTATTTATTGATAGTAATTAAGTATGGTAAAATGCAGCCCTAACTAAACTAAATAAAAAAATGTACATGTATTCTAGAAACCCTGTATTTAAATGAAAACTGTTGCAATAAAGATAATACTAATTTGACCATAAATGTTTTGTAGGTCGCTGCTATTTGTTACACAATATCAAGTATAGCTATTCCAAAGACTTAGAACAAGCATCAACTTAATTTATGTGTACACTTACATAAAATGTATACATGTAAAAAGATAAAATATGTTTTGATATTACAGACTTCACATTTTAACTACTGCAAGCATTGCTATCACCTATTCTAAGAATATAAACTGAAATGATTATCCAGCTGCTGTTTAACTCAATTATATGTGTTGCTTGAACAACTAAAATTAATCTCAAAATAGCTGAAAATGAAGTTCTTATGACCAGCAGGTACAAATATTAAAATTTGAAAAATATATACCTGCTTTTGATAATCATTTCTACCTTAGAATTATTATTAATACTTATTATTTCTCAAAAGGCTAAATTTTTGTATTGTAGCCAATATATAATGATTTCATATTATTGTTGGTTGTTGTCTTTATTAAAAAAAAGTTTTTCTTGCTCTAAGATGGCAATTTGTAATTAAATGTTGTGGAAAATGAGTAGTTTTTTTCAAAGTTGCAAAAAAGTTTTTAATTTCATGTACAGCATTGCCAGGTGGCTCTAAGAAAAGATGAAGAAATAATATATGTTATAATCTGTGTTTTGGTGGTAGAAATTCTGTGTTTCTGATATGTTGATGATATATATTTTTTCTGTGACCAAACCAAAGAAGTGGTTTTGAAAACATTTCAAGAACTTTAATCATATTAACAAACTTTCTTTGTTGCCAAAACAAATATGGAACCTATTCTCTCTCTCTCTTTCTGTATACTGAAAACTAACAAATTATTTAAGTTATGTTCACTTCTTTTCATGTCACTATAAAATGGTGTCCTGGTTTCACTCATTTCAAGTCTTCTGCTTTTTTGTTCCATTTATTGTGTTTTTTCACTAACTGCTGCTCATCATAACGTGTTCTTGTATTATTATCTGAAGGTTACATTTTCACCCACTCTTGTACACGTTCTTAAGCCATGTCAGGTGTCCAGGTTTCTGTATTGGCTTTTGAATAGGGTTCTTTTTAAGCAATCCATACAGAAACACATACATGGTAGGCTTAAGACAAAAATCCAAAAATTCCAGTATGTAACCTTTATCCATGTAAAAGGATAAGTAAGTTTATGTCCTTGAGATGCCCAATTAGCGAGAATGTCATAACTACAAAAAATACATGGAAATTCAGAAAAGTATTACTTGAATATACCTGAATAAAGAGAGATCCTATATTAGTTATCAAAGGGTGAAATTCATTGCTATTTCAGTCATTACACTTATACACCTCTAAAGGAGTAAATTCCACTTTCTAAAAATGTTTGGATTATAACATCTGAATGTGAAGAGCATTTTGTATTATTTTCTACATGATCTTCCTTTAGAATCAATAGATATGCAAGAATTGGGACTTATTAGATAACTGTTAATTTTAAGGCCTGTTTTATTTATTTGTAGACACTCTCAAATCCTGACCTGGATGAAGTAAGAAAAGAATCTACTTTTTATTCACTGCTCTTTTTGGCAATGGGTGGAGCCAGTGGAATAGCTTCTTTCCTCCAGGTTTGTTTGTGTGGAACTTAAATATATTACTTTTTAGTACTTGGATCTAAAAGAAATATTATTTTTACAAATTCTATTTAAAATAAATTTATTAGAAAAACAAATTTAGGAAGATTTTTAAAATATTAGTACTATGGATTATCTTTTTCTTCAGGTGCTCTATATTTTTCTGTTGATGGTAAAAGAATGTGAAATATAAAAAAAGTAAGTTAAGCTGTATCACATACATTCAAAGTAGTTAATATACACAAGTGAATAATGTACCTTCAAAATGCAAGTTTTTGACATTAAATAAAGTGTCATTCATTCTGCTGTTCTGAATGGTATTTCAAAGAGAGATAGTAATGGAATACTTTTTTAGCATAATATGTGGACTACTGATATTTAATAATGTATGCATTATATGATGCAGTTTAAAGTATTTTGACACAATATACTTCATGTAGTCTTTTATGTTTGGGATTGCTGGAGAAAGACTGACTCTCAGAATCAGGAAGCTGTGTTTCACTACTATGCTTAAAATGGTAAGAAATTGTCTTTTTCATTGGTTTTGTTTTCATGTGCTTGAAGAAATAAACTTTACTGACATATGGTGGCTTTAAAATTATTTATTATTTACCTTTTTGTCAGCAGAATGAATCTGTGAGTTACAATTATAATCATTTAAAAAAGAAAGATAAATTAACTTTTAGAGGAATTTGCTACATATCATTTGGCTAAGAAACTGTAATGTTTCTATTAGTGAAATAAAAAATACACAGTTTTATGTAAAATTCTTATGTTAACTTCATGTGACTTATATCAGCAGCAGTAGGTTAATTGCCAAACTTCTTGAATTAAGTTGTATCCTTAATTTCTTACTCAAAAGAGTATTAATTATTTGAAAACTGTTTTCATTGCTTCCTTTTGCAAAAATCTTGAATGAGCTGTGCTATACTGCCATTGTCATATTCACCAGAAGTGTTATTACATATATTGATTTGTTATTAATCATCAAATTCACATGTCTTTTGTGCATGTTTAGAGCCATCTAGTGATTAATCTAGTATTCCAAGTAATGCATCTAAAACATTTAAATACTACATTACATGATTTTAATGGTGATATTTTACCTTTGAATCTGAAAAACATATGTAATCTACCTTTTGGTTTAAAGATAAATTGTAAGTGGATAAGCTGTAGGAGAAAAAGCTTATGAAATTTAGTTGTCACATTTAATACATATTTGTCAATATATAGCAATATTATTGACAAATACTCTTTAGGAACATTCCATTTTCTTTAGGTTTATTGGCTTTACCCATCTAATCCCATAATAATGTTATCAACAATGTTATTATTAAAGCCATTTTTATTTAAAAACACTTTATTGTGTTGAAATTCTTTATGTGGATGTTCATGTGCGCTAGTGATGTTATAAGCAAAGATGAATTAATATCTTAATTAAATTTATGTTAAAGAAATTTGGAATAAAACTGTCAAACTTAGCGTAAGCAAGTAAATATATCTTTATTATATATTTCACCCTCAAATTTGCCATTATTATTGTATATTATCAAGAAAAGTAAGTTGATGTTTCTACCTTGAATCTTATACTAATATGTTGACCACTGGGATATCTCAAAATTGAGATATTGAAAATAGCAATGTGTCACCAACATTTCTCCAATAATATATAGGCTTGAAACTCAATCTTTCAACACCAATAGTGAAGGAACAATTTGGAAAGTGTTGTTGAAACCTTGATCTCATTGCCACTTCTTTAATTTTATCATACACAGTTTTTATAAAATAGGAAATATGATTCTTTTTTGGCAGATTTCAACATTTTATGGAAAGAATACATATAAAAGTTTATCATACTGATATAAGATAATCACAATGTTTGTTGCTGAGGAATTGTACAGAAACTCTGGCAAACTTACATAGCAAACATCTTAATCAAATGTTAAGTTGTGCACTTCATTAGAAAATATAAAACCTTCTTTAATGGTATATTCATCATGTGTAAGCTGTTAAAGTAACTTGACCAAAAACCAGCTACTTCATGATTATATATGCCTATATTAGGAGATATGAGTCTAACAGAACAACTTCTTATAAAATATTCTTCTTGCATCAATAGCTTTAAAGTTTCAAGAAATAAATCTCTGTAGGGTTTGTTTTCATCTTAATAAATGTTGTTGTATCATTCAGAATATCAATATTTTCTATTTTAGTATTATAATCTATTTGATTCAGTATGAATGTACTGTTTCCCTTATCAGATTCTATTACAACTATTTTGTCATTTTTGCTAAGATAATTTATGGCTATTAATTGTTTTTAATAAGGTTAGAAAGATTATATTGAGAATTATACATGGAGCTATCCCACTCATAATTTTGATAGTATTTTAAATGTGATTTTTGAGTTTTCATAAATTGCAATAAAATTACCATAATTGATGGTAACGATAGATTTTTGTGTGTAGGGGAAGTAAGCACAAGAATGAACAGTATATTAGGTGAATGATGTCTATACTTAATTAATGAATTTTTTAAGTTCAACATTGAACAACCTTAAAACTTTATAAAAATATATCCATAAACATAATTGTTGGTAACGATAGATTTTTGTGTGTAGGGGAAGTAAGCACAAGAATGAACAGTATATTAGATGAATGATGTCTATACTTAATTAATGAATTTTTTAAGTTCAACATTGAACAACCTTAAAACTTTATAAAAATATATCCATAAACATTGTTACATAAAAGTTGTTTCATTTTTACAAGGTTGTGAAAAGCTTTTACATCAAATATCTGTAAAGCAATCAGTGGCTTTCATAAAACTTCTTAAAACAAATGAGCATATGTAAATATGCAAATGTATAAAACTTATGTGCTTTAATTAGTAAATTTTCTTTACATTTGTTGCTATTAAGCCTAATCTGGAAGTCAGTACCATTTTGTTTATCTTTGTGCTATAAACAAACCATATCACTTAGAATAATTTGTAGGTTTATTTTATATTAACTACATTTTTTTTGTTTCAGAAATAAACTATAAATTTGCAATTCATACTTCAATAAGAACTTTTATTAATCTAACTCTGTCACACCTGAAAGGATGCATCCCATAAAAAATAAAAAAAATATAGAAAACAATCTTATAGTCGTTCATCCACACATTAAAAGAACAATTCAAGTTGAATGTTATTCAATGAAAAAGACTTATTTATTTAATTTTGTCCACAAGAATATTTTTAATTGAAAATTTGATTTTGGGTTGATTTCATTGTGCTTGGAACCAAATCATTAGTGTTTATGAATTTCCTAAATTTTTTCTGTGGATAATGCTATATCATAGCCACTAGGAAGAAAGTTATAACAGATTTGAACAAATTAGTGCTAATTTAACCTTGTAACTTGAATACAAGAGTAGTTTTATCAGTTTTTAGCCACTCACTGTTTCTCAACCTTGTTTGTCATACTGTGATGTAATTGCCTATATCTCAGCTTTGAGAAGTTATAGGCTAGTAATCTAATCACACAATGAACACTCTTTTGTTGTCCTTTTCAGCTGTTTAAACCAATTTGACTTCCACAGTAGAGAATTCTGTAGAGTTTGGAACAAAATGATAAAAGCTTAGTTTGGTGATATGTTGATAGAAAAATAAATGTGTGTGAACAGCTTTCCACAATTAAAGTCTTAATTTATTTTCTAAAAGCTTTCTTTGTCATTTTATACTTCATTTGAATTTCAATGTTGCAATATGATAGGAAAATAAATGCTTTTCATGTAACAAGATGAGGTAGGCTTAGTTAGAACTATTTGCACTTGACTGTTTCAAGTTTTCTTTCACAGAAAAGGCTGCTGTACATTAGGCTTTATTGGCCTAAGTAACGGCTTGAATGGGCAAGGAAGCTCACTGAAAAGAAACGTGAAATATATATATATATATATATCTAAATGAATAAAAAACAAGTTTAAAACTTATTACATATATTCAATTGAACCTTCTGGTTAACAGTTAAAAAAGTTGGCTTGCTTATAATTTTGGTATGGTAGAAAAGTTATTTTATTGTACAGTAGTGGTTGTAAACACAAACTGCATGTAGTGTTTTTCAAATCAAAACAAAGACAAACTTGACAGTTTTATAGGATGTAAGCTTTGTAAGAAAGTTTTACAAAAATGTAGGAAGACATAAAAATCAGTAATTAAATCTACAACAAGGTAAGCATTTTTATTTTATTTGTGAAAGCTACATAACTTGTAGGAAGTTCTTCTGAAGTTTTAAACAATTTCATTCAGCATCTTTTTTTTAAATCAGATAAACCCACCCAGGTGTTCTAGAATTATGTAAACTACAACTTATATAATTGTTTTTAACCTAGTTTAAGAAATAGTAACACTAATATCAGATACAAATTGTAAAGAAATTTAATTTGTACTAATTATTTACTTCCATCAACTAATAACCTTCTAGCAATAAATAGATTATAAATCTGTGTTTATGTTTAATTTCTCCATGACCCATTAATATAAATCTAGGCCAGTTTAAAATCAAAAACAAAATTTGTTTTGCAAAGAAGAAAATTTTATTATTTTTTTGTCTGAAAGGGATACTTAAAAAAATTACATTTTAATAGTTCACATCTTATTGAAATATAAAGGTTTTAGGTTGTTTATTTTACCTCCCATTAACCATAACTCATCTATCTAGTTTAGGCAGCATTTTTTCTCAAATGCATATGAATGTTTGATTAAAAATACTGGATTAAGATTTTCAATCTAACTGTCATGAAAGTGAAATTATTTAAATAAATACCTGTTGATAATTAGCTTGTAAGGGTGTGAATTAAAGGAACCTACTTTCAAAAAATGATGCTGCTGAACATACTGCTCACTTTTAGTTTTGGGTATATTATGAAAGTAACATTCAATCCTATTATTCAGTTTAATGAGCCAGACATGGGCCTTGTGGAAGAAGGTGTGGCTAGCTGGATGCCTTCTCTCTCATCAGTAGTTCAAAATCAGGGATGACTATGCTTAAGCACTATGGGTCTATGATCTAATAATTTAATCCACATGTGCACATATGGTACCATGCAAATTGAAAATTCCAATTTACATAAAAATTAATTTTTCAGACTAGTACTATCTAAAAATCCAAGAGCTTTTACAAAACCAATCAAAACTGATGTTCTTATTACATTTTAAACCAAAATTATTATTTCTTGCTATTGTGTAGTTTAGTGTTCAAATGTGTGTTTCATATTTTTTAAAATTTTTTTGCATTGTATATCTGTTTGGCTTTTTTAAAAATATAATTTGACTTAACATCCAGAAATTTAACTAAAATAAAGTTACTTGAGACTTTACTGTAGTACAAAAATGTACTTGCATCCATTTTTAATAGTGATTGAGTTGTTAAATAAGATAAAATCTGGATGAAACTTGGCAGGAGTATCCAATGTATTTACAGTAATTCTTTCTATTTCATGACAGGATATTGGTTGGTTTGATAGCACCAAGAACAATACAGGGGCACTATGTGCCAGGTTGTCATCAGATGCTGCCAGTGTGCAAGGTGTAAGTTTATATGATGTATATTTCTTTTGACCAAAAAGAAGTAACAAGAAATAAAATTGTAAAAGTTCTATAGGAGATGATTATATGTTTGTGCATTAATATATAACACAAATACCTCACCTGTTTTATGTTTGAAATGTTTTAAAGTGAAGTGTTTCTATGTTAATACAGCCATTTTTTCTAGGATAGAATTTAGAAGTTTGATTTTAGCCATGCAAATAAATTTATGGAATAAAAATTTCAAAAAGATGGCTTTTTAAAGAATAATTTGCATATTTCTAAATTTTGTATGATGTAGAAAAAATTAAGATAGTTTTAGGGTTTGGACACTCCATTTTTTTAAGTTGTTTAGTTGTAATTTCATTGCCAAGTCTGATTTTTACTTAACAACTTTTGTCCATTCTATAATAATAGGATTTAATGACACAACTTGAAATATAAATAATGAAGTATTTCTTTTCACAATGTTTAAGCAACCACTCTTAGTTAGGCTTAATAGGCTGAACATACCATTGTGTACTAATCACTTGTAATTCATCATTCTGTAAGAATCTTAACTTAAAAATCTAGTGTTAATACATTTTGGAGTGACATTTGAGATTTTTAAGAATTAATAGTGATTTTTTTATCTCTGTCTTGTTGTTCTTTGTAGTCCAATATTTTCTGTGAGCCAATGTTGGAAAGCAGTCTTTTGCATAACACAACATGAAATTATGAAACTAAATGAGTTATCTTCATAGTATTTCAAACAGTGATCATTATAATTGATTGAAAAATTACATATTATAGAAAGAACTTTTGTAGAACAGTAGTTAGGATAGGATTTAGATAGCTACATGTTTGTCATATTAGATTTGACTTAAAACAGCTGGATGAAAAAGTTTCATAAATTCTTATAACAATTTCCTTCCTTTTTTTTTGCTCTCTCTTTAAGGCTACAGGTTCACGCATGTCCAACCTTTTTCAAGCTTTCTCTACTTTAGTAGCAGGTTTAACCATTAGTTTCTATTATAATTGGAAACTTGGCCTGGTGCTCTTGTGTTTTGTTCCTCTTGTTCTCTTAGCTACGTACTTTGAAAGCAGAATGATCAGTGGCCAATTGCTGAGTGAAAAGTCTGCAGGAGAGGAAGCCACCAAGGTACAACTATGACATTTATGTAAAGTTTATAGGAGGTTTTCTTGCAATTTATGAATAGATTAAGTTCTGATTGGAGGTTAAAATGAGTTTCTTATGTAAGTCAGATTTTTTGTCAGGTATATGTAATTAAAAAATATTAATGAGTAGCTGTTTTTCTTTATTATATTATAAGTTAAGATTATTTTTCCACTCAGTCATGAAGTACTTTTGAGCACAAAAACTGTTTTCAGTAAGTTTTTCAGTTATTTTATTTTGAAGTACATTATAGCTTTATTTGTTTTAGCATGTTGACTTTTATTTTAGTTTGTTGTATAACATCAATTTCATGGGTATATTGATTTTAGTTTATGTTGATAGAGTGGGTTGAAGCTATGATGACAATCACAATGTTTCCTATGTACTTAAAAGGAAGAGAGTTATTTTCTTTAAAAAGAGATCTTAATATACCTACTTGTAATATTTTTTACTGCAGTTAAGATATTGATGTAGTTGTTATATACATTCTTTTACACAGATATTCCTTACTATATCATTAGCATGAAGCAACTTACAACTAACTAGCAAATTTATGAACAGAATTCTTCAGTTAGTGTTTTGGAGGTTGATGCAAGTTCCAAAAATGTAGTGTTTTAGGATGTACTGATGAACACAATATAAATATTTTGTCTTTTTTTAATATACTCTGTGGACGTAACTGTTTTGCCACAGATAGACCTGTAATATCTGATATTTCTTTTTTAATTTTCTCTATGAATCACTCCTTTTTGTACATCAAAAATTAAAATAACCTTCCAATATATTCAGTACTATATATATCCCAAAATAGTTTGGGACAAATTTGGTTATATATTTTACTATTATGAAGGAATATACTGAAATGGGTAAAGCTCCTTTTAGGGTTTTTAGTTGTTATTTCACTCATTGATATGCAGCACATGGTTGACACTCACTCATCAGAAACTCCAGGTCACAAGTTCTACATGAAAACTCTTTGTTCTCATGACCCAAAAACTTGAGGTTACTGAAACATGCAGTTCAGAGATAACCTTGAGTCAAAACATTTACTTAAATCTTACTAATTAATGTTATTATTCTTACCTTCTGTCACCACTTATCTTTTAAGTTTACATTGAACCCATTATCGGACTCATAACTAACCATGAGTTAGTGATCTGTTACTAATTTTCTTAATAGATTGATATACAGTGGTGAACTTTCCCAGAGATTTGACAGTTTTTTCTGTTTACAGAAAGTCTCATCTTGCAATAAACATTTTGGTTAGTTATGCACTAGTGGTGCCCATGCAATTAAAGTGCAATGTTTCTATACTCACAAGTGATTGCTTAACTAGATTGTAACCTTTGTTTTTTTATAACTGCTGTTAAATAGCTGTAAATTCTAAAATGTCTTTAATAGAAACATTGCAAGGAAGATTACATTGAAGTATTCTCATTATATAACATTAATTAACTTAAAAATAATATTTTTGTGTATACTACTTTCACTACCTATATATACTTGTTTCATACTGTTCACTATCAGTGATGTCTTGTTATAAGACTCAGTTGTATAGAATTGATCAAATGATTTGGGTAAAATCACCCATTTTCTAAGTAAATTACACAGGGTACCACTCTGTCACTAATTAGTGGGATTAATTTCAGCAGTGATGACATCTTTTGTATGGTTTGTATGTTATTAGGAACCCTGTAATCAACAAAGTCACTTATCCACAAACAATTTGGTGTATTAACCATCTCTATGGGTAGGGCAAAGTGCACTTTGCATGTTGTGTCTTTTTAGAATTACATTCAAAATATAATTAAACTACTTTATTATCATTGTATATAAATAAATGTGACATCAAAAACATAGTTAAGAAATCTAATTTTAATGTTATTTAAGTTTTAAGTTCTTAATCTTATTCCAAGCTATTTAAAAAATCCTCAATCTCCCCTAGTATGAGAATTGTGAAATTTGTATTCTAGGTCTTCCCTCTTCTCTAATTTATTTACCACCCCTCTGAGATGTAAGGAATTTAACATAAATTACTCATTATAATATAGATATTACTGAAGCAAAGCATAATTTTTATAGACTTCAGTCTTATTTGTTAATGGAGTCATAGACTTTAAAATCAGACCTACTTGCCACGCCCACCTTTAAAATCCTATATTTCACAAATTCACAGTAGTTTTATCTGATGTTTTATAGTATATTATTTATAACCAATAGAAAGTCAAAGTTTAATCTGTCAAATGATCTATTATATTGTTTTCCACACAGAGTATTGTCTATTTCATCTTCAGTCAGAAAGTTTCTCTCACAGTGTTCTGATCGTCAAATATAGCTAAATTTTTAAAGGTTCTTGTGCAACAGTTAGAAAGCCAGATATAGAACATTGTTTGTATTGTGTGTATTCTTGTTCTGTGTTCTTAGGTGCATTATTTAAGTAAACAAAAATCATTTAGTATAATAGTACCATTAATATAAACATGTAGGCTTAATTTTCATCAACAGCAAAAAATTAAGACACAGGTCATACTATATTTCTTGTTTTTCATGCATGTTCTTTATTGTTATAAAAGTAACTAAAATGTAAAAATGCAGAAACGTATTAAGTTAGATAAGGTTAGATTATGTAAGGTAATGAAAATTCTTCATGGAGTATTTATGGATAAATCATTAGTAAAAATTCTTAATTAAATTCTGATTTTTTGTGTACAAAAAACTTGTAATGTTTACTAAAAACTTGCCAAATTTTGTGAAGGTACACAAGGCATTAAAAGTTACAGGATAGAAACTTATGGTTACTTTGTGGTTAAAAAATCAGTTGCATTGAACAAGCCTGCACCGAAAGTGTTAATAATAATTTAGAAAAGTGTGTACTAAGGGTAACAGTAAAATTTTGAAAGTACTTATAGGTTTATAAAGATGACACACTGTAGTTTGGGCCAAAAAAATGTGATTTTAAAAACAGTTGTCTAAATATAATGACTAAAACATTAACTACATGCAGTGTTTGCTGCTTGTATTCTGAGGCCCGGTATGGCCAGGTGGTTAGGGTGCTTGACTCGCAATCTGAGGGTCGTGGGTTCAAATCCACATCCCACCAAACATGCTTGCCCTTTCAGCCATGAATGTGTTATAATGTGACAGTCAGTCCCACTATTCATTGGTAAAAGAGTAACCCAAGAGTTGGCTGTAGGTGGTGATGACTAGCTGCCTTCCCTCTAGTCTTACACTGCTAAATTAGGGACAGCTAGTGCATATAGCCCTTGTGTAGCTTTGCATGAAATTAAAACCAAACCCTTCTTATATTCTGATTTTGTTTTGTTTCTACCACATCACTTGTTATTATTTATTACATATATTTAAGTAAAATTTATGTTAAATGTATATTTTCAAGAAGAATATAATTTTTGGTAATTTTTTCTTAATTAGAATAAGTCACATCTACAATCAATTTACCTGTATTTTATAGATATTGAACAGTAAATTGGTTAAAAATGTGAACATATGATGGTTTTTATGACTATTTCATAACAGTTTCTTTGGTATTTGTACAGATCGCTATCGAAGCTATTGAAAATATTCGAACAGTAGCATCTCTCCATGCTGAAAATACATTTTATTCTAATTACTTAAAAGAACTCACTGGTCCCCATAAGTAAGTCTGTTGTTTTTATGTACATTTCATTGTTACATTTTACCTATATTTTCTTACACCTTGCATTATGATTCAGAATTTTATATCAGTTTTTGCATTTAAAGTAATTGCCCTAATAATTAGAAAATCTTCAGAGTATATCATCCATGTACAAATTAGGTATTATAAATATGCATTTTAAGAATTAAAAAACAATCAGAATGCTTGTAAACATTAACATCCCTCATGAAAGCTTCATTACACACACTTTCATAAAAGATTAGATAAATCATTTAGATTTGTACTTCTTGATATTGCATGATCTAGAAACTATGCATGTTTATCAGACGTGAACATCTGCCAAAAATTTATTGTACCTGTAAGTTCTCATAACTAATATATTGGTGTAATTGTCACTGAGTGCAGTAAAACTTCAACACTATAGTGTATCAGTCTGTATTGCACCCATTCATTTAGTATCAGGTTCTGTAATTTCAAAAGGGAATATTTGCAGCATATAAAAAAATTCAAAAAGTTTATAAAACTACAACTTGTATTTTGGTTTTTACTTATTTTGTATGTGTCATTATAATTTTAATAAGAATCACCTACACAGAAAGAGAAAATACATGTATTTTTATATTTCATATTGAGTTTAGATCTCTTTTTAATTATGTTTTTTGTTTACTAGTGTATGTAATTTAACTTATTTTTTCTGTTTGTTAGTCTGTGGAAGTTTAATATATTTCTCTTTGTACTTCTAATATGAAGCTAGTCTGTGGCATCTTTCACATGTTTCTTCTGTTTGTACTGGTAACACAAGGTTAATCTGTATCAGTTTGACATGTTTTCTCTGTTTATGCTTGTAACAGAAAGTTAGTCTGTAGCAGTTTATCATGATTCTTTTTTTTTGTATTTTTAACATGTGGTTAGTCTGTAACTGTTTAACATATTTCTTCAGTTTCATTTGTAACATGAGGTTAGTTTGTGGAGCATATTCAATATACTGTACACAGGCAATTTGACAGAATTAGCAGCATGAAAGTACAGATTTAGAAAATTAAATTAGTATTAAGAAACCTGAAACACTGTTTATATTTTAAACATTAGAATTATTAATAAACTCATATTTTCAACAAAAACTTAAAATAGCCATGTCTTTTATTTAGCTAATATATAATTATAACTTGAAAATATTGGACACATTAGCTTTAAGGACTTGTGTTTTGTATATATTCTCTTTGGTTTGATAAACAAAGGAAATTCTATCACAGTAAGACAAGTTATATTATTGTCTGCTGACCAAATACGGGTTTTCAGTGAGAAGAGAGTTAAAAAACTATTTGAGATATTTGTTGCATGCAACTGTTGATGAGCCTTTTTTTCTCAATACCAGAGCTCATGTGGTTTGGTTACATCGTATAAAGTCTTAATTGAAATTGTATTTGTATCATGATGTAATATGACATATATATGACTACTGAATAATATTCTACTCAATTGGGATTAGTCATTTTAGATGTGTTATGTAATTATAAGTGAGCATAATGACAGAGAATCTTGTACTACTGTGCCAAGCAGAAAATATTAACTTACATAGAAGTTTTATGTGTAAACAAAATTGTATAAAATGATAATGAATAGCCCAAAATAGGAATTAATGTTGTTATTCTTTGATTTATATGGAGAGTCTGAAGTTTCCAGTATTTGCCATTGACTAAATGTGCACGGGCTCAGTCCATTGGAGAAGGAATTTTGAATATAATTCTGAGTTTACTATGTGTATCTACACAGAATATGGCAAGCTTTGAATTTTGCACTTTCATAATCTCTAGAACATCCAAAATGTACATCAGTAGTTTATTTCAATACCCCAGTATATTGTATCTTGTATTTCTACTCCTCTACAATGAACTATTGTTAAATCAGCAATGTAGGGTAGAATGACTACTTGATAACTCTGAAATCATGTACATAATACCATGTTTAGTGGCACTTTGTAAAAGGTTGAGGAACGTGCACTTTGAAACTGACCCATGCAAATAGGGTTAATTCATTGGGTATTTATATAATATTTTTTCATTAATGTGCTTGATTCTACTTGACCATATTATATTGCAGCATTTATTTACCATAAACCACTTTTTTTATGTTTGCTACTAAAAATACAAAAAAAATTCCTAAGTTTTTTATTTTTAACAGTCAATAAAAATGTTACTCAAGTCAATTATTTGATTATTCTCATGACAAGGCTAAAAAATAAACCATTATTCTCACATGAGAGGACTAAACAATTTGCACTACAAATAGAGTTTCTTTACCCACACTGGGCAGAGTATATATAATCCATAATGTAGTTTTGTACTTAAGAACAAATGAATTAATGGCAATATTTCAATTATTTGGATAATTGGAGTAATCAAAAATAGTAATAACTTGAAACCTTAATTTTGATTAATTGATTATTTTCTGAGTTTTGACATCGATCAATTAAGCTAAAAAAAATCTTAATTAATTGAAAATAATGAAAATCATAATGGCAACGTTACAGTTATTGGATAGTTGCAATAATAGAAAACATTAATAATCATAAACATCAATCTTAATTAGCTGATTATTTTCATCACAATATTCAATTAATCAATTATTTTCTGAGACACTAATCAATGCAATTGCTGCTTATAGGTAATCGGTTATAACGATTAATCATTTAATTTGCCCATGTTCAGTAATTAGCTAAGTTAATTAAAATATTTCAAACATTTATAAAGTGATTTGTAAATCTGATTTTACATTACATTTTGGTTTGAACATTGTATTAAAAACGTTTTTATATTTATATTGCTTGTGCCTTTACACTGTTTTATTTTTAACATGTAATGTATAAATATTTTTGTTACACATTATTGACATGTTTAAGCAATGCCCATTGAGCATAACCACAAAAAAAATACAACCGAAAGTTGTTAAAGACAGAAAAAAAAGTTTTTATTGATGTGTTACTGATTTCTAGATTTTGAAATATAATTACATGTTAGAAGAAAATGCTCTCTTTAATTAGTTATATCAGTATATGCTGAAACAGGATTTTAATTTCTAAAACATTTACAGATCATCCAGAAAAAGATCTCATCTGAGGGGATTGACATTTGGGTTTTCTCAGAGTCTTCCTTCATTTGCATATGCAGCAGCCATGTATTATGGAGGTATTCTAATTAGTGAACAAAGTTTGGAGTATGGGGATCTGTTCAAGTAAGATATTTTCAGTAGATTTGTATATGATAAGCTTGTAATAAGTAGTGTCTTCTTTTCTATAAAAGATTAAAGCATTTAAAAAATTGAATGACTTCAACAGATAATTCACTGTGTTGCAAAATAAAATTAGTGAATTTAAATCAAAGGTTAATGTGCATTTAAAAGTCATCAACCATACTAACAAAATTGAGACACTAAGGTCAAATTGAATACATTTGTTTTTGAATATAAACTACTTAATTAACATATTAGTTTGGAATTATCTTTAATAGTTAGATTCATAATGAAAGCCCTATCCATGTTGAAGAGAGAAGTTCTGCATTGGTTGATATTTTTTGTATGAAAAATATTCCACTTGATTTTATCTGGTGAAGAACCTTCTAGCGATAGTTATAAAGTTATCGTATAGACAACTTCAAGTTGTCAAATGCTGGAGGTTTATGAATTTAATTGTCACTCTCTGAATTGCTCTTCATCTCATTTTTGCGGAAAATATAAAAACTAAATGCTACTTTAAAACCATAAGTAAACCTTAAATGTTTGATGATATACTAAAATACTCTACCTCTAACTGTATTTCCACCACATCAATAGTTTCAAAACATATGAAAAGAAAAACTTTAGTTCACGATTATGAGTCATATAATACTGTGTAAAATATTGAAACATTAAAGCAAACAAACATAAATATACTTACAATTAAAGAGTAATAATACACAAAACAAATCTCCACTGTACTTACAGTAATCATTATTATAGTGGGGTTTCAGTGACAGCCTAGCTCTCTTACTACAAGCTCGATAGATTATGCAGACCTTGTGACGATCACAATTTCCATATTATAACTTTAATATATTTTGTGTTCCTTCACAAAATTTGGCAAGCTTTCAGTAAACATTACAAATCTTTTGTACACAAAAAAATCAAATTTTTTAATTAAGTATGTTAACTAAAAATTTGTCCATGAATATAATGGAGTCAGTGTTGACTGCTCCTAATGCAAAATTATATTCATGTTAAGATTAAAAATACTTTTCTTTATCTGAAAACTTGCAATTTCATTTGCATAATCTTTCAAATTTCCTTATATATATATATATAATGTTGTTTTCAGTAAAACTACATTTTATCTGTTATTTTCTATACTCTAGCTTTATTTCCATTCAATCAATTTGACCAACCTCAACCACTGTAAAGAAATACAAAATGGTTAAATTACCCATTTTTATTTCTGGAATGCCTGCAAATTGTAACATGAAACTACAATTAATTATTCTAAATAGCTTAAAGCTTGCAACAGTATACCTATCTTTATACTTAATTTTATGATGTTATTGCCCTTTGAACTGTGTCTAATTAATAATCTTGCCACACAATCTGTAAATCACGTGGTGAACATGTAGCACCCATTACTGTACTGAATGATGTAATTCATTAGCTACTCTTGAGCATTATCTCACCTAATCTAACCTAATAAGTAGTAATGGTCTAAAATAAACACACCACTACAATCAGGGTTCAACAACGACAAAAAATAATTTATTCAACTATAACAATACTTAGAAATAAATTCAACAATAACAATACTTAGAAATAAATTCAACATTTACCCAAACACAGTTAATAAACGTGCCTAACCAGGACTTGACACTATTATTAATGAACAATATATCGTAAATATCAATATTATTTCAAATAATAGAATTGGGAAAAAGAGTATCTATTAACTATTTATTGTTCCAATGTTTTTTCATATGAAATGGTAATTAAATAGTTTAATTACATTTTGAATGTGCACTTTGACTTGCTTGTGGTGAGATGGTTAATATGGTATGTGTATCTCCACAAAATTTGGCAAGGTGTCAGTACACAAAAAATCAGATGTTTTAATTATTTTTGATAAAAATGTGTCTGTGGATATATGGAGTCAGAATGTTGACTACTCTGAATGTAAAGTGGTTTTCATGTTAAGAGTAAAAACACTTCATCTGAAAATTGTCAAATTTCATTTGCATAACCTCTAAAACATCCTAAATAAACATCAAACGTTTTTCTTTTCAGCAAAACTTTATATTCTATATGTTTATAAAGTGTTAATTAAAATGTTGGTCAAGTTCTTCGTACCCTGTTTGCCTATAAACTTGTATCATTCAACCAGGATAATACATACTTTCTCATGGAAAGATTCTTATAAAAATGCTGTATAAAAATAGATAGTGATCTTTTCCACCGGAAAGACAGGTGATGCCTTAAGGATACAACTCTTATTTTCTAGTCATGTGGGTAATGCTGCAGCCTGAGAAGAATGAACTGCTGTTTTTCTGATAATGCCATATTTTCTCAGTCTGGAACTTGATTGTAAAAGAGAGATTTTAACAGAAAGATTTACAGTTAGATATTCTTTGACAGATTGTTTAGGCAGAGTATTCATGATGAAACTTTGTTGAATGGATGGCAACTGCCTGTTGTAGAAACACAAGTGTAGAGGACAACGTTTTGAAAGTCTTTCACCTTTCGTCTTCATCATTTACAGTTAGATTTGATGCTTTGCTAGCTCTCCAGTAAAGACACCTAAAAATAAACTTGATTTTAAACCCTGATTATAGTTTTGGTGGGTAAATATTGTTTTGCTATGTTTCATTTGTGTCCAATCTCTTTCTTTGCCTCATACTCAATCAAGATTAAAGAAAGTCAGATTAATGTCTTCAAAACATTTTTTGTAAAGCTTCCTGACATTCTGCAGTTCCTCCTCAATTACTCGACTAAAAATCACTAATCCTGAAAGTACCACAGTGGCACATAGCAAAAGCTTGATCTGCATTTTCAGCACATACATGAAATATTAAATTTACCTATGTCATGATATTAATACCTTATAATTTGAATGATTGAACTCCTTCCACCCCACTCCCCATTACTGTGGACTTTGATTTGGAGTACTATTTTTAAGTTAATAGCACTTTACTCAAAAATTAGAACCAAAAATTGGCAACTGCTAAGAAGATTTGTTCTCCCTGTATTAAAACATTGAACTGAAGATGTAACCATTCAGTAGAAACAAAAATAAATAGAAGAATTAAGCCAGATGTCAATGTAACTACTACTATTATACTGTATAGTGTTTCAAAATATATTCACTAGATTTTTGTTTAGTCATATATTTAATTTTTGATTTTTTTTCTCAAATCCCCACATTATCACTTTGAATCCAAACATTTATTACGTCGTTGTGTTTACAGGGTGCTTGAAGCTGTAATTCTTGGAACAGCTATTGTAGGTCAAGCTGTAGCCTTTGCACCAGATTATCAGAAAGCCAAACTGTCTGCTGTTCGCATTTTCAAACTACTTGATACTCCTACTAAAATTGATTCTTTTTCCAAAAGTGGTTTAAAAGTGGTATGTAATAAAGATTCCTTTTCTTTCTGTTAATACCATATATTTTTTAACATGTTATTTTGAATTGTGTTAACTATATTGTGTATTGGCAGTGTGTTTTTGTTTTTTTTCACATATGCTAAAGGTGCATTCTTAGCATTAAAGTAATCTAATTTTCAATATGATTTTGGTTCATAATCCTCATAAAGAATAATTCCACATCATCTTAAGTATAATGCTACTATTGTTTTCCTAGGTAAAAGATACAAATGGGCTATCTATACCCAGTCCACAACAGATTTTAGCATTGTAAGTCTGTATACTTTCTGATGGCCCACTGGGGTACTAGTGTAATGCATATGTATTACAGCTTTGAAGCATTAGATGTTTGTGTTAGAAGATCTTGATACAATAAATGTTATCTCAGACTTGTAAACAACAAAGTTCTTTGCTTAAAAGCTTCCTTCTGCTACATCACAAACAAAGAACTCTACAAGAAAAAAGAAAATATTTCACTTCCTTTATAAAAAAAAATTTTCTAGTTGATCAGTGAAACTAGAAGAGTACAAGTGACTTTTTCTGTTCACACAGACCTCATTAGATTTTAAACAAACTATTTGTTTTAATCTTTTTCTTTGTTTACTAATGCTTCCTATGTGGTTCCAATAACTTAGTAAAGGAATCTGAATGTTTATGTTGCCTTGTTTAATATTATTATCATCAGAAAAACATGTACATTGCTATTAATTATCATTATCTTACTCTAGGTTGTATACAAACAAAAATGCAATGATTTATGAGTAAGTTTGATTTTTTCTGATTAAATTAGTTTTCGCGTTCAACTGACAATTTATAGGAAATTTAATTATTTGGCATGAAAAAATTTTTGACACATTTATGTACTTGTACTGACTAACGTTTTTATCTTTTAATCAAACAAGAGCTGTTAGAATTGTCACTCTCAGAGTTTAAGTTGGCTCATGCATTTCTTTAGCCATTCTAAACTCTTATAATATGATAATTCTAGGATAAAACTAGCTCACAGTTACTTGATCTCCAGGAAAATATATGATTCATTAATCTAATATCATAAGGATAGGTGTAGCAACTTGTTTCAGGTGAAACAAGACGTGGTATTAAAGTCAAAACAGAATAAAACATTATTTAACCAAAATCTGTGATGCATGACCATTAAGTAGTGGTAGGACTGTTGTAAATAAAATAGAATAAATGTCATCAAATGAAGAGAATTAAACTGTTTTTAACTGGGTAGAATAGAACAAAGCAGCAAGTCTTGGCTCTCTCAGAGAAATGAATTGTTTTTCTCAGAACCAGCACATATAATCAACAGGGAGAATCACAGTGACACATAAGACAATAAAATAATAAGTTGATGATTCCAAAGTTTTAAAATGCACAATAATTTATTGTATAAAAGTAAAGCAATAAAAAACTAAATACTCTACATGTTTTGATGGAACATGCTCCACCATCTTCAGGAGACAAGAAAGACAAAAAATTTCATATTTATACAGTGGCATCATTTACAAAACTGATTTCCAGAGATTTACTTCTGTGGCACCAGGACCTAAGTCTCTATTCAAAATCATTTTATTTTAAGCAATTTTTAATGATTCTCCTGTATTCATATTTTAATTATACTTCAAAGAAATTAATTGTTTTTTTCAAAAACACCACACATGATCAACAGGAATAAACACAGTGACTTTTACAGCAAGGCTTTGTCCACTCAGAAAAATTAACTGTTTTTTAAAAAAGTTAAGAGTGAATCTCATCAGAAAGCATCAAAACTGCAATCACTGTATACAGATCTAGTGTTTAGATCTGGATCTACATTATAATATAATAAAAATTGTTAACTTGATACAACTGTAGGCACCTAAATAAGCCTATACAGATAGATAGTGTGTAACTCAATCTACTTCTTATACCATGTGCATGAACATTACCTGATTAGGCCTTTACCACTAAATGTTAGCCCTAACAACTGATCTAATAGATCTAAGTATAGCTATACTGTTAAATGTAGTTATCCAAAGATTAAACAGAAAGTGTATTTGATATTAGACTTGGAGATCTATTAGTGCTACTCCTTTTTAATGAAATCAGCCATTTTCCTGTAGGCTACTTGTCTATAATAAGCATATTTCCAAATAACAAATGTGAAGAAATTTTACATGAACATGAAACCTTCACTCAGTTGTATTTGCAGGATTCAGAAAGAGATCTAATAATAAATTGTATCTTTTCATTAAATTTTTATCTATCGGTGCTCACGTGCATATTGGAATTTGTCTAATTTGTGCTTATATTACGTCTTGTTATACTTCTATACTCAATAAATCTGCATCCATTGTTTGTTGAAATAATATAATGTTATAAATTACACTAATAAATATTTCATTTAATCTGTTATTAGGCCTATAGCATAATTAAAGTCATGGAAAGTAAGATCTAATAATTTCAATATTTGGGATAATAGAAAAAATGTGTTTTTAAGTTATGTTCCTGGAAAAGTCAAAATTCCAATTTCAATAAAAAACTCATGTATAAAATAATTTCTTCATTAAAAATAGAAAATAAGTTTGGCTGTGAGGATCCAGCTTGTATTTTGTGTCAGCCATTGTGAATCTTTGTATGTGTTTGATGAATATAAATAACAGGAAAGTTTAAGTTTAATCTTGTATGACAGAATTCAAGAGTCTTGAAAATCTAAGTATGGATTCTTGAGAAAGTCTTGAAGTTTTGTTAAACCAATAAAAATTATAGCAGCATTACACTAAACTACATTTTAATATGAGATCACTTCCCAGATTCATAGACCTCAGAATATTATGGTAAACAATTTCCTCTTGTAATGAAAACTGAAGTAATGGTTACATAATTACTGAACATAGCTGATTGTTTCTCAGAAATTTTTGCATAGTTTTACCAGCTTGTTCACAGTGAAAAAACAGTATTATTGAAAAATAACATAAAAACTGTCTCATACCACTAGTGATATGTGAGTTTAGCTGTTTGGTGAATTAATTTTGTTTTTACAAAATTAGTTGTTATAGTTGCATACAATTTGGGTGTTCAGTTGTATAAAAATAACAAACTCATCATATATCCCCCTTAGTTTGTGATGTTGTACCTATTCTTGGCTGGCTTGTTTAAATTTTGTATACATTCAAATCAATAATTTTTCAATTGCAATTATTAATTCTTCTTGTCTTTTTACAGTGTAATAGTTTCTTCCTTTAGATGTAAATCGTACACTTTGTTGTTTGTTCAGCCTCTTATGTTAATATTGAAACTTTACATCTCATTATGCTTATCATTATACAGTCCCCTTCTGCTGCTGGAGCTGTGGAATTTAGAAGCGCAGAGTTCAGTTACCCAACTCGACCTGAGATCAAAGTCCTCCGGAACTTGAACCTTGAGGTGGAACCTGGAGTAACTGTTGCCTTGGTTGGTAGCAGTGGTTGTGGCAAAAGCACCTGTATACAACTGTTAGAGAGATTCTATGATTGCTGTAAAGGCTCTGTGGTAGGCTGTTATAAAAATATGTTTGTAATATTAGCATTAACAATAAAATTAAATATATGTATATATATGTAATAACATGTGCAATAAAGATTTTATTTTCATACCTTAATTCAAGTAAACTATTAAAAGTACATTCATAATAAGTTTTTAAATGTAAATGTATGTAGTTTTTGAATATTTCTGTAACAGAGAATATTTAAATATTGATTTAAATGTTTCAGGCAGGTCTGATTCACTTCTAAGGTATTGTATTTCTTGTTCCCAATGTATAGATGTTGGATACAACAGATGTTAAAGAACTTAATGTTGCAGCATTGCGGTCACACATTGGTATTGTTTCTCAAGAACCTGTCCTTTTTAGTTATAGTATTAGAGAAAACATTTGTTATGGGGATAATTGCCGAGAAGTCACCATGGATGAGATCATCTCTGCAGCTCGCAAAGCAAACATTCATGAATTTATCAAGTCTCTTCCAGCTGTAAGTCATCAACAGTATGGAATTTGTTTGCAAATATTATAACTTTTTATTATAGTTTATTCACATTTAATGAATTATTTAACCTGTATTACTTATATATGATATTTCTATCATTGTAGGTATATATATATAAATATACTTTAAAGTAGAAATCAGTGAAAATGTAAGGTTAATAGAAATAATGCACCTTTTAAACCTTTGCAGCATGCTTATAAATGAAAGATTGTATAAGCCCACACCTATCTAGCAACTGTATCAAATTGTCAGAATTTCCTTTCCTTACAAAGTATTGAACTTTGAGCTTGTCTTAAATCTGAGTTATACAACTAGATAATAAACTGACTGCAGATTCAGTTCATATGTTAAATTCATTTGAAAAACATTAATTGGTCAATCAAAAGAAAACAAAGTCCAGTCAAACAAAAGATATTAATTATTTTGAGAGGATCAGTAAGTAGGTTTATAATAGCATTTGAACTGCACATTTTACATATTGCACATTGATACCTGTGAGCATTTTCACTAAATCCAGAGCTCTTCAGGTCTAGTAAAGAAATTTATTATTAAAATTATTATCAGTCTAATTGTTATAACATATTACACTTAACTAATCATCAACATATCTTGCTTCACCAACAATTGCACTATACAATATGAAACTTGATATTCTAAAAGTTACAGATCTCATTCCAAGTAGATACCTTAACATTTTCTTTACATGAAAATGTATTTCCCATAGATACAGTTAAGATACCTACCCCATGTGTCTTCCTTAGCAGTTTGCATGCCACTAGCCTTGAGGTAACTCCCACCTAATTTCATACAATCTAACATGAATTGCACTATTGCATGATGATGTAATCATGTGGCACAGTCCTCCACCAATAGGAGGGCAACACACCTCTATGTGCAACAACTCCCCCCGATGCATTTTTACAGAAGAACGTCATTCTTTAATGAGGCAAGGAATACAAAAGTGCATCAGAAGTATGGAGGATGGGTAGGAATGTGTGGGAGAGGTGAGTATCTATCATAAATACATTTTCAAGCGTGGAAATCGTTAACTTCAGAGACGATATCACACCTCTGCACGGCTCGATGCCTGGGGCTTCGTAGGGGCTCACCCATGGGAGACTAGATCTCTACTCGTCCAGGGTATACTCTTTGCCTGGGAAGAAAGGGAGGAAGAGGCAAACAAGCCTCATGTGTCATAGATATGAGTGGAATAAGAACATGGCTGTCTGAATACTTGCACATAAGAAGTCAGAGAGCCAATATGTGTTGTGTGGTTGGGGGTGCATTCAGACTGTACCTTGTGTGCTCACCTCAATTAAACTATCAGATGACATCTGCAGGAGGACGGCCCAGGTGTTTTGTGTGTACTCACCTCAACTCTACTGATCAGACACGACTGCAGGAGGTGGGCAGAAGTGGCATGTATTATAGGTATAGCTGTATGAGAGGTGTTACACCAACAGCATCACCACCCCACTTCCCACCATATTGGTATTCAATTGTATATCACCCCCATCATACAAGTCCAATTGGTGAAGGTTTTCCATGGTCCACCATCTCTGCTGCTAGCAACTGGTAAGTGGCAAGCATCTCTCATGCTCCACTCTATGAAAGGGGGGGTTGCAGTGAGGAGACCTGGAGAAAATGTCCAGATCCTGGGCTACACCAAAAACCTATTTTGAAAAGCCAACTGGAGGAGGTAACAGACACACCCAGTAAGGGGAGAAGAAAAGGGGTCCAATAGGTGAGAGACAGAAGGATGGGAGATAGAAAAGAAGTACAGGCAACCTCCTGGTAAAATGGTTAACACAACACAATAGAATCTAAGGAGTTGAGTTGATTGTAATGATATTATTGCTTAGACAACATTTGAAATTAAAACACTAGTTAGATAAATTGATATTGATAAGAAAAATCTCAAGAAGATGTAATCCAATGGTTAGAGTGAAAGAACAACTCTAAAACTCTCCACAAGACAGATAAAGAAATTAAAAACTATCAAACATGGTAACTTCCTTACATGGCCAAAGGGAACTTGAACGTCAAACTTTATACCTAAACTTACAATATCAAGGTATAAACTTTACATTTTAGATGGAAGAAAATGACAACTTAGCTTTTTTAGAAGACTCAATAAACAATCTTTTGCCACATCTGTTTACTATAAGAAAACATCTACTGGCTTGACAGTTGCTTCAACAGCTTCATACTAGACTCTTTCAAAGGTAACTTTGTTCTAAAGCTCAGGAACAGAGCATGTTATATCTATTTTGACAACTTCTCTCCTTAACTTCTAACATTTAAAAAAAATAAACTAGAATCTACTGAGAAGCCACATAATATATGTTGTGAGAACTACAACAACCACCTATCCTTCTTGAAAACGTGTAAACTTTTGAGTCTGGAACAAATGATTATGAACTCTTTTCATTTTTAATGATCACTTCACACTAAATAATAACATCAACTCATCCCTTTTGTTATTAATCTAATCATTACCAGTTTATTTGTGTTGTTTTTTTTGACATTTCACTCAGACCTGTAATTTAAGATGCATCTACATTTTATTCTTTCTTTATAATATTTTCTCTTCACATTATTAAATATATATATCTTTTTCACATTTTATCATACATTCCATTATATTGCTACCATTTAAATATGTGTTAAATATGTTCTAGTTAAAATGTTGAGGTTTTAACACTATTGATGGAATTTTAAACAGTTTCAAAATGCCCATAATTAAAGATTATTTTTGGTTATTACGATGTTTATTATAAAACTTCATTTTCCACATAATATTATATTTTAATTAGTTTACATTTTGTACATTTTGAATTTTAGAAATGAAAATTATCAAGTTTTAAGCACTTGAAATTACATATAAATTGTTTTTCTCGTTGCAGTTAATAATTAAATACCATGTATTGTATACGACAAGAATCAGACTTTAATCATAACTTTTTATGTATATATATATATTGGCAAGAGGTTAAAATTCTTTATGTATATGTCCTTATGAAACATGATTAAAGTGATATGAAATGATTTTTAATTTTTTCTTATATTTATTCTATGACATTTTTAAGATGCATAGCTAGAAATAATTTTAAGGAGATCAAATCCTGTAATACTGAGTTTTTCATTTAAAATTCACCATTATGAAGTTGACTTTAAGTAACAGTAAACTTGAGTTTTGTTAGTCCCCATGTTTTGTATTTAAAAATGTAAACCTGTTTTTTGGGAAATCTTTCATTTGTTGTTTTACTTACACCTAAACCTCAAAGTCCATATAAACCTAAGTTTTATAAAAAATATTTTGTTGTTTATTCAATAAGATAATTTCATAAGGCAAAGATTCTGCACTAGTATAACTGTGTATTCTGAAGCTAGTTTTCATATTGCTTTGATATACTAAAGACAGCTTAAAAACTACTTTAGATTTGTTTTTCGCATACATATTTCTATTGTTTTGTTTGTACTATAAAGAAGAAGAAAGTTCAATGGGTAGAAATTTCTTAAGGGAATTTTTTGGTATTTCAGGATTAACAATATTTGTTATATTTTATATAACTGAGTTATTTAATATAGTTTTGTTAGAAAATCATGAAGAGTAAAACTTAGTCTATACTTATAACAATTTTAAAGAAAGTCATCATTGCCTTTTTCGTTTAGGTTTACGGTAAGACTTTAACTAAATTATTTCTCTTTGTAACTTTTAGTGATGTGTTATTATTTTTGTAACAATTAAAAAATTTGATCTATTTTTTTATAAAATTTAGTGTACTAAATTAAACTGCTTACATTTCAGGGTTATGAGACAAGTATTGGGGATAGAGGATCACAGCTAAGTGGTGGTCAAAAGCAGAGAGTTGCAATTGCTAGAGCACTTGTACGAAATCCAAAACTATTGTTGCTTGATGAAGCTACATCAGCTCTTGATGCTGAAAGTGAAAAAGTGAGCATTAAAATATACTTAATAAAGACAGGACTGGTAGACAATATGCAGTATTGTTTACATTAAAAATATATATATTAATAAGTTATCTTCCTAAACATGTTTTTGTTCTGCTCTTGTTCTTTGGTTTGAGTAATAACATTGAACTTAGAGCTCTGGTAATTGTATAATTTAACTTTTAAGTGATGTATAGGATTTTTATACCTTCTATTGGTATGTTTTATAATGATAAGGAAAACTCAAGAGCAGATTTTCAAAATATTACTAAATCCCTACAACATACATTATGAACACTTATTTTATTAGAAAAAGTTTAAGAAACCTCAGTCACCAATTTAAAAAAAACAGTAAAGTCAAGCACATAAAAACCAAAATAATAAACAATGTTAAGTAAAGTGAACTATAAATTAATATTATTTTATCATTATCTCATAAATTTTTTTGTTCGTGTTAATGCTAAAGAAATGTTTTAAAAAATTTATTTATACACAGTAATAAGAAAGCTGGTATTGGATTTTATATTATCTCAAAAGCTTGATATTGCAATGACTTTTATAGGATTTTAATGTAACATCTAGAATTTATCATCCTCTACAGTGTAGGCTTTCACTGAATATTTGTCCTAAAGAAGTATTTATCATTTAGCTTACTGACACTTATATCCACAAAATGTTGATATGTGGTGTTTGCATACTAATCCAGTATTTTCGAAACTTCTTTCATTGATAACACCTTTATTCACTTACTTTGATTTACACAACACCCCTGCTGCCCCATGCAATATTTTCTTTCGTAGTGTTTTTTTTTATGTTCTTAATTATTCTTGATTTGATGAAACCCTCGTGACACCCCTAGCAACTTGGAAATCACTCTACTAGTCTGATAGTTTGCTGCCAGAAGCTTTTATGATAACATATCATTCCAGCCTTTTTTATCCTTTATAAAGAAGTATAGACTTTTTTAAACGTAAAACCTTTAACTGAAGATTAAAAGGTGAAGCTGAATGTATGTGGTGTTTGATAACCCAATTTGTTTGTCATTAAAAAAATGGAAACAGAATGAAGGGTTTGATGGTGTCCCTAGTTTTTACAGTATAAGTTGAATGAAAGAAGATAGTTTACGATACAATACTGCAGAGTGACATTTTATATGTAAGTGAAAGGTTCATAGGTTTAGTGGTGAAAAGTCATATTTAAGAATTTATAAATAAAGATCAGTAGAAGCAGTATTAGATGTCATATTTCGAAAACTTAAATGTTCGATTAATACAGTAATGGAAAGCTGCACATTTTATTGAATAACTGAAATTCAGTGGAAACAGTGCCAAAGGGCAAAAGTTTAATAAACATAAAGAAGGAATGTGATACTATTAATTCTTTTTTTATTTTTATATTTGCAGTATTTGTGATTCATGATAATGAGATCAATCTACAAAACTTAAAAAATCCATTAGTAATTGTTTAAAAAATACTTATTTTAAAGTAAAACATATGTAACTAAAATTTACCTTAATATTTTAAAACTCAGAAATAAACATATGAACTTCGAAACCCTCTTAGCTTTGCACCTAGCATATCAAGCTCAAACAATGAAGTATATCAAACTCATGTGTGCACCTGTATTAACTTGTAGTTCTATAGAATTAATTAGTAGTGTATGAACATTACACACAACTTGATTATAGATTTAGATAATTATAATGATATACTTTGTAATATGATCTTTAATTTCTCTCTAATATTCACTCAAGTAAGTCAGACTGTAAAGACATATTTTTTCTATGTTAATAATTGACTTTTCTTATAGATTGTCCAAGAAGCTTTAGACAAAGCTCGAGAAGGGAGAACGTGTATCATAATTGCCCACAGGTTATCCACAATTCAGAATGCTGACCAAATCTTTGTTATTCACCATGGAAGAGTTGTTGAAAAAGGAAAGCATAGTGAACTTCTTACCAAACGTGGTCTTTACTACAAGTTACACACTGCCCAAGTTGAGAAAACAGACTGAATTTGCTGAATGTAAGAGCTATTCTGAAAATTTCATTTGGTTCAGCCTTTGAAATTTCTGAAGTGTTTATTTAAAGGTACCTTTATTGACAACTAATCATTATGCAAATGTTATACATGTATGTGGCACAGATGACGTGGGAGTGATAGATGAGTTTATTCTTTTTTTTGCACTTCACCCATGTCTCTGACAAGTTTCATGATAGTATTAATATCAACCATTTTTTCACTCTTTTATAAAATTAAACACTGATAATGCTTGAAATATGTTAGTAGAACTAGTGTTTGTTTTAAGCTGTTTATTTTTCTCTATGTAATGTATTTAATATTTCATTCATTCCTGTTTCCAATAAAGTTTTTATGCATTTCTGTGTTTTAAAAAAACAAATATTGGATTGGGTGATCAAACTATTTGTCTTTAAATGTCTAGTAATTAATAGCTATGATAATCCAGTTTGTCTTCTGTATCAAACCACAAATTTATATTAAAGTATGACACACTTTTAAAAAAAGAATCCTAAATATTTTGTTTCTGTGTTCATTTTAAATTAGTTGATTTCAGATTTAATATGTTTTATGTGTTTACGCATCAGGTTTAGGATCAGTAAACTTACAAAAAAATGTAGTTGAATTTATGCACCTCAGATGAAGTATGTTTTCTCAGGTAGTTGCAGTATTTTGCAGGAAGTTTGTATAAGTATTTTATTATTTATACAATTAATTCTTTATTGTTGTTTATGAAAAATCTTTTTCATTATATAGGTTTATATGTATATCAGTTGAAGACAAAATACTTCATTAATTTACAGTAATCAGCTACATAAGAAGAAATATCTAAAACAATTAAATTTTGTTATATCTTATATATAAAATACAGTGAAGAATCTAATACAGTAATTTTATTTTTATTTGCTGTTAAAAGTAGCATCCACTGAGATGAAAGATAATTATAATTTTGTTGGATACTGTGATGAAATAAAAATTATTATTCATATTCTTCCTGTTTACTTACAGGAAAAACATAAAGATTTACTCCTGATTCATTTTTATTTTTACAGTGCACTGATGCTTGTTAACTGCAAGGATCAAACATGTATTTTTTTTAAAACAATGTAATTAGTGAAGAAAATAATGATTCACTGAATAATACCTATGACAGTTTTATCAAGTTTTTATTATGATTTATTATTGTTTAGTAGGAAATATTGCAATCACATATATTGGTGTCGTGTGTTATTTTTCTTATTAAAAATGGGATAGATTAGAACTAGGTCAGAGTTGTATTATGTGAAGTACATGTAATTATAGTTAAATTGAGCTATTTAGTTATTGCAAATTATATTTGTATTGTTAATCGTTATATACCTGTACTCTTTCCTTACAGCTGTATAATTTTTAATGTTATGTTTGATTGGAGTTGAATACAGGTAGTTTGTTAGATTAAATTTCTGGTACACATAGTTTTCTACTGTTTAATATCATATAAGCTTTATACCTTGTAATTGATGTGATCTACATTGACTGCAGACAGAATATCTACTTGAATTAACTTGCATCTATGGGTACTCTTAATACAGCTTATTGGCCTTATTTGTATAATGGTTGTATAATTATTTTTTATGTTTTTTCAGTTACAGTGACACCTCACTATCTTTAGACCTATTAGATTTCTTTTTATATAAATTTTGAAGCATTTCCACAATTTGATTAGTTTTTGGCCATAGATGAGGGTTTTCTGTTTAACGATTATGATATGTATTTCTGTTGAAATTGCTCAAAAAATATATTTGGAGAAGAGATAAAAATAACTTAAGATTTGATTCTAGGAAATATTTCAAAATATATTTATTTCATTGTTTTGTTGGTTTTATAAAAGTTTCTATGAAATTCATTAGCTTTATAAGAGTTTAAACCTTTTATTTGCTAATCTATTTTAAATCCAAAAGTTTAATATCATACTGTTAATATCTGATGTGTTTAATCACATAATGTGCTATAGGTTAAGGAGTGTATATGTCTGCTTCTTGTCAGATGTTGATCATAAAGAATTGGTAACTGAGAGATTTTGTCAAAGTACATCAAGTACTTCTTCATAATGTTTTGTTATAAGTTATGAATACAATTCAAACTTTGAAGAAATACAAACTTTTATTATCTATAATGTGAAATGCTTGAATTAGTAAGTAAAATATAACCAAGAGTTTATGTAAGAGTATCTCTAGTAATTGTTTAAACTATATATTTTTAACAATTATCTACTAAAATATGACATTTCAAGGTTGTGAATTAAGTAGAAATGATATTGTGATTCCATCGCCTGAAATTTAAAAATGTAAACAAATTCACACTATTCACATCTGTTGACAAATGATACAGGACAGATTAAAGTTACCTAGAAGGATCTAATAAAATATATTTCATAAGAGAAGTGAAATTGCCTGAATGGAAAGAAAAGAAAGCGTGATAAAGTGTGTATTTTGCAAACAAATTTGTTGTTTTTTAATATTTTGATTTTCTCTTAATCATAGAAATGCTGTGATTGCATTTTCTGATATTTTAACTCCTGTGTCTTGTAAATTAAAATAAATAAAATATATATAGATATATATATAATTTTTGCTACAATTAACTTTGAATATGATTGTTTTAACACTGTTTTATTTACATCTTCTACTGCCACTTTTACAAGTTTGATGCTGTATTATCTGCTGTGTCCCGAGATTACTGATTTCCTACAAATATCAGAGACACTCACAATAGCAACAGATTTGTCCATAAACTATTGAGAATGTTTGAAAGAGGATGACTGACTCAGTATTTCTCTTTAACAGTAGAATAGAGACCAGACAACTTTATTTATAAAATGACAAAATATTTTATTGTACTAATAAATTGAAAATCATTAAAATATCTCACATACCAAATCAAAAAAGGGGACAGTCTTCTTCCACTAAGTGGTTGGTGCTTAACTTTCCTGTTATCATTCTGGATCTTCAATGTAGGATGTCTTCATTGGTCATCTAGTTAAATTCTAAACCAAGAAATTGCACTCAAATCTAGAATGTAAATTTGCTTTCTTTGCCCAATGAACAGTGGCATCTTGTGACCTCTGTTCCCTGACAGCATTGGGCAGCTGTTACTATCAGTTAACATCATAATTGGACAACCAATGATATCTGATATCTCATTTCTAGCCTGTTCAATCAAGATTCAATATATATAATGCTGAAATATCCCTGCAGACAGAAGAGAGGTTATATACTACAGAACAAAAGGCAATACAACCAGAATAAGGTAACGTTAATGACTTTCCACACTACATGTTGCTGCCATGATAGTATTGAAATCAGGTAGTCACTATGCCTACCTATCACACTTTTCCTCTTTTCTCTCTTACTCAGGCCAAAAATTAAAGTTAACTTTGAAAACCAGTTCTCTTTAACTCTCGGAATGATCCAGGAGAATGTTAGTTATACTTCCTTCCTAAGAACATATGTCAGTCCAAACCTTAACAAAAACTCATAATTATATAAAAACCCTTTAACAGTGATATACAATATAATAACCCTTTTACACAAAGATACATGAAATACCCTTTAACAATAACTTAAGAATACAATACATCATAATAATAAAAGATCGTGTAAGAATGATGATTCAAATAACCCAGTGTAAGGGTACACACTCACAATGACAAAAAAGGAAAATTAAATAAGAAAAGTGAATAGAGAAAGAAAATTTTGAGACACACTTCAATTAAAGAGTGTACAGACTGGGCCACCCCTCCATCAAAATGTAAGATGAAAGTTCAGTGCCTGCAGGACTGACTGAGACCAGGGAAGAACCCATGGAAACTTCTGGACATCTAAAGCAGCCAATCAAAATATAAAGGTGACAATGGAAGCACTACTGATAAGGCAACGGATTTATTTCTTGATTAGTTTTCTTTGTTCTCACTGTAGCCATTCTTTCTTCTAACTTTAGAGAGTCCAGACTCCTGGCCATTCAACAGCTGTCTCTTGACAATAGAACATGAATGCTGGGATCTGCTCCAACATGAGCCGATTGTTACTAACCTTTGGTGGCCTTGTATAGAGGTCTGCTCTTGACTGCTTCTGAAGTGTCTCCCATAGTTTCTTTGCTGGTAGAGCCTCAGTGACAACAGCAGTGTAAGTCCTCAGGGTTCACTCACTTGTTTCT
This sequence comes from Limulus polyphemus, assembly GCF_000517525.1. Classification (NCBI taxonomy): domain Eukaryota; kingdom Metazoa; phylum Arthropoda; class Merostomata; order Xiphosura; family Limulidae; genus Limulus; species Limulus polyphemus. Next base: position 53,070 of record NW_013669204.1, read on the forward strand.
GTCTTGGAAGTGAAGGTTTCGTTGTTCACACCTGCAAACTGTCTGATTTGCCAATGCTGTTATTTGTCTAACCATTACAGTCCTCTCTGCTTGGCTGTCCTACTGAAGGCTACCCTTCCTTGACCTTATTAGGGTCTGGATGCCTTTTGAGATGCACCCAATGACAGGAAGGTCTTTTTTGGATTTAGAATGAAGTTTTTCCTTTGCAGATGTGAGCATATATGTTTTCTTCTTGTAGTGCACTTTGATGGGACAAGTCACCAGACTCCTCTTTCTTTTAGCTTTCACTTGCATGGTCAGTGCTGGCAGCAGTACTAGTCCCTGGTCAATGTTATTATTTAGTGTCACGTGATCGTTGAAATGGAAAGACTTTTTCAATAAAGAGTTCTTTACCTGTTGTTTCAGAGTCGAGAATTTTAAAGTTTTCAAGAAGAGTGGATTGGATGTTAATCTCACTGTGTAATCATATACAAGACAAGACTCAGGTGAATTAGTTGGTTTATATCAGCTTCTAACTGAAATTACCATGTGCTCGTGTGCACATATTTGAACATGACGTGTAGTTTTATCAATATAGGTAGCTTTACAGCTGCCATAAGTGTATTTATATACGACGCATGAGCGCCTAGGGATATGTAATGTCCTTTTTTATTTTTAAACACGTTTTGAATTCTAAATGTTGAATTAAACTAAACATAGCTTAATTTCACATCATTATTTTTTTTAATTTGGGATTTGAGTTTAAAACTATTTGCACGTGAAAGGAGGGGTAAAAACTAGCAGATATTTCGAGACATTGTGTGTCTTCTTGATAGTTTCTATTCTATTTGTGAAAAACGTCCACGTAATAGAGTGTAAGAAATTAAGAGGATAACCATTACTGTGTAATATCTTATGAATTTTTGAAATTTCAGAACGAAGACGATAGTATTCAACATTAAATAATAACATAAACTCGACTTGGCATGGCCTGGTTAAGGCGCTCATTAGATTAATGACAATAATTTCGTTTATTTCGAATTTCGAGCAAAGCTATTCGAGGGCTTCCTGCGCCATACGTCTCTAATTTAGCCGTGATGGACTAGGTAGATGGCTTTTAGTTAACACCATCCACTATCAACGCTTGGGCTACTTAGTCTTTTATCACATAGGGGAATTGACCGTCATATTATAACACCTTCATGGCTGAAAGGGCGAGCATTTGCGGTGACGGGGAGTTAAACCCATGACCCACACATTACAAGTCGAGCGCCTTAACCAGGCCATGCCAAGTCGAGTTGACTATTAGCATAAATAAGTGAAAAAAAACTTACTTTATCTAAAATAATTTCGAAAATTTATATTGCTGTTTCAGGTCTTGTTGTTAAACACTTCAGCAGTTAAGCTACATCAATAAATAAACAGGAAGTATTAATCTGTATATTTTCTCCAATTTCCTAAAGCTTTGTCTGCAGTATAAAGTCTTTGTGATAGTATTATGCTGTAACGGAGCCTATAACACCTTTAAAACGATCTTGCAACAGTGGTGAAATTGATTGTAGTTTTTGTGTCATTCCTCAAAGAGACAAGGATGATACAATATTTAGTAGCACTCAACAAGACCTAGAAAAGCTGAAAGAATGTGTCATGAAGTGCTCCTGTCTCATTCTTTGTGGCGCAACCATCACACACGAGATCCACATACCTCCTGTTTTTTCGGGCCAGTACTTCTCTGCTTTGCCGGAAATCCTCGAGATATCACACAGCTAAACCGAGTACATTGAGAGAAGAAAAAATGAGGGAACCGTATGGAGGTTTTCATAAAATCAAATCGGACTCCTAGACCTCTGCCTTACACCAAAGTCAACTGTTTTAGCTCAGTGAAAAGTCAAATTTTTGTTGTCATGGTAACATTGATACTTTTTTCTAGCCGCAGCATTGCGGCTCATAGAATGGCACAATCATTTTTCTCAAGTTTCTTTTCCATCTTTTTGTTCATAGCTCCATCAACTCTTGACCGATTTGAGATCTAATTACAGTTTTGGAATCATGAGGTCAAATCCTTTCATTTGATTTATTTGACCACGCTTAAGGTCTCGTAGATTGATTTATTCTAATCCCGCCTAAAATAATTTCAAGTACCGCAGCTATTGAGGATTTCCTCTTGTTTAGTCCAAAGAACTATTTATGTCTGCAACAAAGACAGAAAACATTGTGATTAAATGCTTTAGTTTGTGAATTTCGCGCAAAGCTACACGAGGGCTATCTGCGCTAGCCGTCCCTAATTTAGCAGTGTAAGACTAGAGGGAAGGCAGCTAGTCATTACCACCCACCGCCAACTCATGGGCTACTCTTTTACCAACGAATAGTGGGATTAACCGTCACATTATAACGCCCCCACGGCTGAAAGAGCGAGCATGTTTGGTGTGACGGGGATTCGAACCCGCGACCCTCAGATTGCGAGTCGAGTGCCATAACCACCTGGCCATGCCGGGGCTAAATGCTTTAGACACCAATTTCCCCTTCACTTTTTGGGTGCACAAGGTAATGGTCACTGATTTTTGAGGTTTTAGGGGGCCATTTTGTTTTTCAATTTTGAGGCTGAAGGAGCCATTTGCCAGGTGGACAAACAAAATATTTGAGTTAAGCACCCTCAAATTGACCAAAATCAAATAACCCAAAATGCTTGATGTCGACCATTTTTCTGAAAAGTGAACCAGTCTGCAGGTCCCAAGACTGTTTTAAATATGGCAATAAACTCACGAGTTTCTAATACAAGAAACATTGATTGATGCCTGTCACATTAGTTGGCAAACAGGCAGTGAGAATCATGGATGAGTCCAACTGCAATTACTGTTCTGATTCGCTGACAAGATAAACTCGGCGTTCTAGTTAGAAAGAATGTTATTTCTGCAAGAGAACCAGCCAAGAAGATGCCCAATCTCCATTTGACCGAATTAGCTCCTGGGGAAAGTTAAAGCTAGAATCTTGCTTGAAAAAAGAAAAATTTTGTGAACTTACGTTTTAAACTGAAAGCAGTAAAAAATGTGTATTATAGCCCAGCACTACAGCAGGAAACGCCTAAATAATTGTAGTCTACACAACGAGGTCAAACTTTCAGTAAATCCCTAAATTGTATATGTCCAGGTTTTAATTCTGAAATATCTGGAGCAATCTACAGCGGAAATATATTTAAAACGTTTTACATATTTAGCTACCAGATTATAGTAAGTACATAGGATATGGTGACAGGCAATACCTAAAATGATAGAAACCTGTTGAAACCATACGAGTTGCAAAGGTCTACTTCTTTCAATTTGTTTTAAATTTCTTCGTGCTTTAATAACAATGACACCAAGAAAACATTTTATGGACATAAAAGTATTATATTATTGCAGTCTTGTGCTGATTATGAATACACAACAGGATAGATTTAATATACACTGAGTGGTCACAAGTAAATAGACACCTAATTTTTCGTCATTTAACTGATTTATGCTAACTAATTTGTGTTCAGAGCAATATATAAATGAAAATGGTCCGCACACTAATTATCTTGTGCTACAGCATGCCTAGAACTCAAGGTTTTCTCGAATTGTTAGATGAAGGATAGTTGGTCAAGCAGATGGTGGAATAACTCAGTGGAGCATCGGAATGGATCCCAGATTAACGACTGCAGAAGTGGCCAAAGTTGGTGGGATGAGCCCGAAATCTGTTCAACGGATTCTCCACAGATTGGGTTATCGTTGCAGAGCAGCTAGACAGAAGCCCTTATTAAGACCTGCCAACATAGTCAAACGAAAAAGTGGGCAAGTGATATGCTGACAAGCCTCTGGACTTTTGGAAGACCGTATTGTTCTCAGACGAATCAAGATTCACTCAATGTGCTGGGTGTCAGTTTTTATCACTCTTGGTTCTCAATGCTAGTTAGTTCTAATCCACCTAGTTCTTGACCCCATTACATAATATAGGTGATATCTTTCCCCCCATTCCTCCTTACATGGGTGCCACATCCAGTGATTTCTATTATATCGATTCTTCCTAACTTTACTTAATTGCATAAAAATACTTAATATTCCCAATTGCTTCACTTCTCCCTCCTAAAATTTGTTACCATTTAACCATCTAACTTTGCTGTTTCTATTTCTCT
>NW_013669204.1:57866-93520 GCF_000517525.1 Limulus polyphemus
AAAACCTCTGGGCCATACTCGAACCGGCAAGTCAAGAAACACCAAAAAACCAACTTCAAAGAGCGAGCTACTCCAAGTTTTGAAGCAAGAGTGGGCGAAAATCCTACAATCTAAAATTGACGAGATGATTCTCACGATGCCCCAAAGGATCAACGAACTCCACGAAGCGAAAGGAAGATCTACTAGATATTAATTAAATTATAAATATATGAATTCATGTGAATATGACTGAAAAATTTCATTTTTTCTGAAAAGGTGTTGTCTATTTACTTGTGACCACGCTGTGTACATAAAGCGTTATGTATCTTCTTCTCGCCGTGTCCATAACATTGTGCTTAAAATAAAGAATAAACTATATTTACTTTCTTATAAAAGCGTGGTGGAGTTGTAACTGCAGCCATTTGTAGATTATTATAACCATTCCACTGCAGCTGTGCCAACATATTACAGTTCATGATTGTGTTTCAAGCTGCTTGTTGTCTTTCACACAAATTTCATATAGAAACTGTAACAACAAACATACATACACAAACTAATTATGCCTCAGACTATGCTATGTGATAAACAAATATCCTGCATTATCTAAAATTCTTATTTCTGAACTTCATCTTCTGCACCAAGGCATGCATCATCATCAACTGCGACAAGTATTGTGAGTGGGAACAGTGTTCTCTCTTTTGAAATTTATCTTATCTGAGGAGATAAGTTACCTTTTCCATTTTTAGTTTTTCCCTGATAGTAATATCACATCCAAACTTAGGTGTGGTCAAAGAAAGACAGCATACCTTACCACTTTTGGAAACTCACCATGCTTCACATCTTTCATATTGTTAAACGTGAAGTCTGAAAATAGCTTTGTCCTCTTGTTAGAGGAAAATCAAAATAATCATCTGCAATCTAAACAGCTGAATAAAAACATTTGCTTTTGGGAAGGAAATCAGGTGACTTCAAGATTTTTAGACTTGCATTTCCTTGGACATGTAACTGCTGCTGACCTGTATGCTTGTATTCGAGACAGCTATATCTGTGTAGCAATTCGTGACATTCAGCAACTATTCATGATTTGACAGGCCTTGAGGAGGAAACTGTCTATCAACTGCTTCAAATTTGGGAGCTATGGATTAATGCACATTGGATTCAGAACGGGTAGCAGCAAAACCAACTGGGTGTGGAACAAACTCTGAGTTTGCTATTCTGTCTTTTTGAGGACTACCCAAAAGCTTCACAAAAGTTAGTTTTCAATGTCTTTCAAAAGCAGTATTGTCACCACCCTTGGTTAGAAAATGTTGATTTCACCGAAATATTTAGTGAAATGTGGCCACGTGTCCAGACTTGCATCTCCAGTGTTAAGATAGGTACAATGGTTCAAACCATAAACAAGTCACTGAAGTAAACATTTAATTGATTGCAGATAAATTACTCGAGGATTTACAGTTAAAGATGAAAATCTAAAAAAAAATGCATTTGCTGTGAAATCACATGAAAAATGTTTCTCCATGTTGACGTGAAAAACTACTGAAAAAATACCCTACAATACTATCTCATTATGAACAAGGGATAGCTGGATCCAAGACAAATAGTTAAGGGCACTGATGAACGTGAGAGGCAGTCGAGGAGAGCACTTCAGACATTAACATGTGATAGACAACTCAACGAAAGCAAGTGATTAAATAAAACAGTACAAGAAATTTTCCATCTTTTACGGTGTCGGTGTAGAGTTCTTTCAATTTGACCACTCTCAATCAAGAATAAGTTTATTTTTTCTTAAGAGCCTGGCAAAGAACGGGGGTTATGGAAGTGGTGAAGAAGGTTCTTCAATTGCATGGACAGACTTCTGTACAGAAAGGCTTTCCAGTGAATTAAGAAATAAGTGTTGAAAACATGAAGGAAAGAGCCATTACTACTCAATGAGTTTTCTTAGACAGAAATGTTGGGGGAGTGAAGAATGATCACCAAAGAGCTTTTGCTGGTAGATGGCTCAGCAATTCAAAGGTATTGTGCATACTTGGATAAAGACAAATGTAAGCAAAAAATCTGTGATGGATAAGGTGGATGCATTCAAGGAGAGGAAAAAAAAAAGGATTGAGACAAACATCAATGCTCTCTTGTTATCTGCTGACAATTTTTCTTAGAAAGTTGAGACTACAAGGCAGGTTACATTCATTTCAAAATCAAATGTAATGAGGAGATCTGTAAATGAGAAGCAACTAGAAATGAACACTGTTGATCAAGAGTTTTACAGGAAGTTAATTGAGAGGAAAATCTGAAGCAGCAACTTTTATACTCTGTAAATAGTATAAAAAGTTGTATTTAAATTCACTTGAGAATGTGGTTGGGTTTCAGTTGCTTGACCCAACCACCTTATACGACGTGAGCACACACTTACTAGTAGAGAAAGTGAGGAGAAAAGGCAACTAATGATAATGAAATAGTGAGAGCATGTTTTAGGCCACCGAGTCTGAGTGTTTATTTATTGTGTTTTCTGTTAATAATCTTTTATTTTTGTTCTGTTGTTTAGTAAAAATACACACTTGCACTTATACACACTAATTATTTCTTTTATGTCCATTTGTCCAGTAAAGGGCTGACACCACACAGTCCCATTGCAAAGTTAATAAACGTTTGACAAGCATTGGGGTAAACTTTTTTGACTGGTTTTTAACTCTCCTTGATTTATGTGCATTAAACATGTATATATTATATCTATAATATAATCACCGGAAAACCAGCAAAACATTTGAGAATGCACATCTGGAAAAAGTTTTTAATTTTAATGTTAAAAACATGTATTATCCTGCTGGAACACTTTCTTAGAATTAATGAGAAACACAGATACACTGTATTTTCCAATAATATATTTTAGGCTATTTTATTATACCTAATTGCCTATTTATTAATTCTTAACGTCGAGATCATATTCTTTGTCTCCATGCCTCTCTGGCTTCTCACTTTCTTCACCTCCTTTTACTACTTATAACCGTACTCTCAGTGTGATTCCTTCAATTGTTTTAATTTCTTTAAAACATCTATGAAGGACTCTGTAACATGTTTCCAACGCGCACATGCTACCAAACACACACGTGTTTGTTTATATACGCCTATTTCCATACACATATGATGTCATTACAATTTGTTGAGTATTCTAATAGTATATACTGTTTATTTGCAGATACTACCTGGACAACTTTAGTAACACTTAAGTTACCTGCTGAAGCTTTGCTTGGTAGCGACGTTTGTGCCATCTAAGGGTAATCAAACTCTACTAAGTTTTATTTGAAGCTTTACAAAATAAACGATCACTGATAACATTTCGACAAGCCAAGACTTTTGGACTAAAAGTCAACTTACCAAGATTACAATTCATGCTGTCACTATTTTACTCTGACACACAAAAAGCTGGACTCCCTTATTGACATCATTTCTATATGTCGTACAAAAATTGACCTAATATCCAGCAAGCACAAGGTGATATACTTTACAGAAATCTTACTACTACACTAGATTTTTGAAGTGATTTCCTCAAAACATCAGGCAGCATCTCACATCAGAAAATTCATTCTGTCGCTCATAAAGCAAGGGTTTAAGAAACCCTTTGGTCAGTCGTTTTTCAACTATCTGACCATCCTAGCTTGGAAAATTGAGTAAAAGTTGTTCAATGTAAACCGTACATTCTTTCAGATCCTTCTACTCACTAGCTTGGATATTCAATCCCTAACCTCTTTCAAAACCCTTGAGTAAATATTATCTAGCTTAGGAGCTTTATCATTCCTCAAACTTCCCATTTATTCTTAATTAACAAGCCCAAAATTAATGTGATCATTATGCTCAATCTTGTTTCCATCTACCAACTGTTCAAAATGTGGAATACTGCTTAAATCTTCATTAGCATAAACTGAAGAAAAAGCAAAATTTAATGACCCAGCAATCTCATAATCATCAGATACAAGCCTTCCTTTATCCTATCCCCATCCTAACATTTTGTTTACTGTATTTAAAGAAATTCTTACTGTTAATTTTTACATTTTCAGCCAACCTTTTTGATGTCCTCATTTCCTGTTTTACCAACTTTCCTGATCTTCTATAAACTCTTAAATCTCCTGTCATACCAGTCAATTTTAATTTCTAAAATTATTATGCTTTTCTTTAATTTAATCTCTTATACTTATTGTGAGCCAACCTGGTTTTTTACTTGTAGCTACCCTTTTCTTTCTATGAGGAATATGTTTACCTTGAATATTTAAAAATTATCTCGAAATTACTCAGCTGCCCAATTCACAACAGATAATTCTTGGCACGTCCCTTCAGAATTTGCTTTTTGAAATTCGTAACCATATGCAACAAAACATTGAACCTAATACAGCAATGATTACTTACACCCTAACAATGTGCCTGAAATTAAAATCACCCATAATTATTACTTCATTCACAGTTGAAATTTTAATCTCATTGTAAAATCACCTGCTCTGTCAGTTGTATCCTCCAATCTATGTCTCTGGGTGGCATAATCTAAGTCTTTTCTCACTATTTACGTCACAGATAGTTCCTCGTCTGCAGAAGCCAAGGGCTGAAGTCTGTTGCTCAACAGAATAGGCTCATTACAATTAAATCCACTACTTTTAGCCCTAATATTACTCTTTCTATCTTCCTGAAAGTCATTGTTAGCTAATGTATTCCTTGCATGTAAAAGCTTAAACTCCTCTTCACTTTATCTATCGCCACGAATTTAGTTCAACCTTCAACTTACAAATTGTATATACAAATTGCTCATCTTCACTACTAGAATGTACTTCTTTAAAAGTACACGCAGTCCCGAGCTCCAAATAAAACCCACTCATTGCACCAATTACACCTAAAAACTGTGAACATTCCTACACTTGTCTTAGCCATTGTATTTATACTTACAGCCTGGAAATAAATACTCAATACCAAACACCAGTAGCCTATTATCAACACTGTTATTGTTAAGCTTAACGTTTAAGAATCAATTATATTAATTTTTTATCACTACTTTGTTTTCACACTAAAGTCTAAAGTAATTAAGTTTATCTTTAATTATATAGAACTTAGAAATATAACTTTATTAGAAGTGACAATAATTGGTCTTTACTTTGACCACTGATTTATATTAATTATTATAATTTATATCGTATATGTAATGATATTATTAATATTATTTATCATATTAATTTATTACAAAGTATTTGGCTTGATATATATTATAACCTATCCATAACTATAAGCTGAATTTAAACTAATGGATCTAACTTAAACTTAAACAGTTAATCCTTAAGTTAAAACACGAGGAGACAATAAACTAGTCTTTAGTTTAGGCGTTACATTTACTAATCGGTAATCCTAATTTAACGTTGTAAATTGTAATACAATTTACTCCACTAGACTCTAAAAAGTAAAAGTCTGCGTTAAAACTTTGACCGTCTTACTTGTATATACCAATCTTACTAAATCTGGTAATTAATGGCGTTAAAAATAAAATTGAAATAAAGAATGCATATGGAATATACAAAATTTCTTGTAGTTATGGTTTAATTTTAAGTTAATATTAGACAGACAAGTACTCAGCCGTAGTAATTTGAAATTTCGAATTAAAGAACATAAAAATACCGTTGATAAATTACATATTAGCGATTCGGCCTTGGAACATGTGACGAATTCTTCACATGTTGTTTATAGGAGCAATGTACAAACTTAAGGAAGTAAAGTAAAAAATGAATTAAATATAAGAGAATCATTATAAAGTGCTAAAAACGAAATGACTGTTAACAGAGATTTAGGTCTTGGTGTCAATAACGTAAATTTCTGGAAATCAGTTTTGTAAATGGCGCCACTGTACAACATGCATATTGTATATGAACATTTATTTGGGTATATAAATTAATTTTTTGCTTTCTTGTTTCCTGAAGATGGTGGAGTATGTTCCATTGGAATATGTAGAGAGTTTCCAGTTTTATTATGCACTATCTGGAGTACGCGTCCCCTGGATGGAATTTATGTTATGATTAATGAAAGGTTCTCTTAGGACGTGAAAAGTTGTTTTGTTAGTTGTTTTGAATTTCGCGCAAAGTTACACGAGGGCTATCTGCGCTAGCCATCCACAATTTAGCAGTGAATGACTAGAGGGAAAGCAGCTAGTCATCACCACCCACCGCTAACTCTTGGGCTAGTCTTTTACCACGAATAGTGGGATTGATCGTCACATTATAACGCCCCCACGACTGAAAGGGCGAGCATGTTTGGTGTGACGGGGATTCGAACCAGGCCAACATAAAAAGTTGCTTCCCTTATATGTAATTATAAAAAACGCCCATAAAAACAGTAAAACATAAAAGGTGAAACCGGAAATTTGTATGAATCTCCGCATGAAACCAACAAACCTTCATGCCAAATTTGGTAAAGTTCCATCAAAAGGGGGTGGGGACAAAGTAGTGGTAAAAAACGCGAAACGCAAAAACGCCCATAAAAACCGTAAAATGCAAAACTGAACCCATGAACTCAATGAGCCTTCATACCAACTTTGGTGAAGATCTATTCACAGAAGGTGAGGTAGTGGTAAAAAACACAAAAATGCTCATAAAAACCGCAAAACGCAAAATGCAAAACTGACAATTTGTATGTATCCTCATATGGATCTAATGAACTTTCATACCAGTTTTGGTGAATATCCATCCACATCCTGCGAAGTAGTTACATGTACATACAACAGACAGCACTATTATATTTATATAGGTTTTAAAATATTGGAGTCTTCAACTGATTTTAATAAATGATATAGCTGCAATACAATCTTAAGCCTTTACACAGGTAACCTTATTATAGAGACCATCTTTATACAAAACTAAGCCAGATCTACGACAATGATTTCCTAGGGAAATTTAGTGAACACTGAAGAAGAAATATCTATGACTATACATAACTAAAATATAAAAAATTAGATGTATACCATAATTTGTTCATGTATTGTTAAACCTATACACACAGTTGGTATTTGGTTACTATTTGGTGAACATGAGATGTTTCCCTGTCTAAAGTAAAAAGTATGTTTTAGGTACCTTAAGGGCAATAAATCCTATTACTTTAAAATTATCATAACGTGACTCACCCAGTTTTACTGTCCCTAAACTGACTTTTGTAAAAATGGTACTTGTTTTACAAAGGTCAGTTTAGGGACTGTAAATCTGGTTTGAGTCAATTAATTTCAATAAACTTTTTAGTAGATAGTTACATGAACTAAAAACAATGTCATCTTTTGATGGGCATGAGCAGATTGAAAAGAAAATATATATTTATATCCAATAATTAAATAACTTTTTCTTTTCACCCAAATATTCAAAATGTAAGTTGACAATACTATATATACATAATGTTGCTGCAGTAACTGAAGCCATGTATGAAGTTCCTTTTGTAGATAGTTATTCACTGTAGATATGAATTGTCTTTAATTTCTGACACTGAGGAACAGAGGTGGCAACAGCCTTTTTCTAGTAAGGGGGCTGAAGTGGACTTGCCTAAAAGTTGAGGAGGCTGTACTGTACATCTTGCAATCACACATAGTGTAATATGTGGGAAATGAATCAAATCTAATAGTAAACACTTTTCGTTTGGTGTGGAAGCTACCTCTGCAAGAAAATAAGTTTATTGCAAATTAGAGAAGCCACATCTTGCTTGCTTTCAGAATATGGAAAGTTAAAATGTTATTTCAACAAGTTTGTGCATTCAAACTATCAAACTAAAAACAACAATAATTTTGAAAATTAAAAAAAATTAACTAAGTAGGTAGCTGGCATATAGCACTGTTCTGTACTACAGTATTCAATCTGCAATATGGGAGATTTTAAAAACTTACTTGTGAAACGATAAAGAGAACACTGAAAATGTTGCTGAATATACCTGAGTAAAGTTAAATTAGTTTCGAATTATAAATGAGTTAAAACCTCTCAGATTTTAACTGCCAAATATATATATATATATATTCAAACCACTTGATTATATATGTTTAATATGTTTTTTCCAGGGTCGCTAGTAAGAGGGGCTTGCTTTTACTGAAGCTACCCAAAATGTGTCTAAACTTCCCTTAAAATAATATATAACGTCTAGAAATAGAAAATTCTCTTTCCTGTTCACGAATCAGTTAAGGATTAGAGGAAATCAAGTCCTAAAGCTTGATTTTCAGTGGACATAAATATTGAGTGCACTTCATGTGTAAGTGTGGATTTATTTTATATTTATATTCAAAGCCATGTTTACCCCATAACACAGGATATTTTGAATATTTTCCTTCTGATTTATGGAGATTTATTTTTAGATGAAGGCAAAAAATTATAAGAGTGGGTGTTTTTCAGTTTAATACTTAGGTCAACTTTTCTGTAGCTTTAACTTTCATTTTTGGCTTTAACTTGATAACTTTTCATGTTTCAGTTCAATATTAGTACGCAATGTTACCTTAATTGCAGAATCTTGTATTTACTTTATCTTTGTGATATGCAGGAATACTATCTGGTTTCCACCATTTTTATTAATAGAGAACTTTTTTAAATTCTTTATTTAGTTTGTTTATATTATATGTACTTTTGGCACATACACATGATCCAGAAAAATGAAATTGTTTTGTTTTAGTTCCCTTTGTATCGTTGTTTTTTTTTGCGATAATAGACAGTATATACTCTTCCCCCAGGGATGTTGTAGTGACTTTGCATATTAGTGTGGGAAAGGTTAGTGACCACATTACACATGTTCATTCTCTTTATTTCTTACACAGCTGAAAGCTCAGTCACTTTTCAAATTTAGATTACTTCATCAATTTCTTGCTTGATTCTTCTGTTATTAAGCAGATCCGACTGATACATGCATAGAAGTAAGTTTATCTGAGATTACCAAAACATAGACTTTGCAAAGTTTAAATTGTAATTTTGGACTGAAACTTTGTAAGTGTGTTAAAACATAAATTCTAGATTGGTTTATGTTTCATTTTGGATTTCTCTCTAGAGTAACGTGGCTTTTGTTTCTTTTTAATATTTGCTAGGGATTTTTATTCAAGATGGAAAGTGTTAATTTAACTCAGAGAAGGGACACACCAAACTGATAAGAGCTTTTTTTCAATAGCCTTCATCTCACTGTTCAGTCTAACACCCATAAATAAGCATTTGCCCTTGTTAACCTTTGTTGTTGTATTATATTGGGATTGTGTTTTTGTCAATAATCGTTTATTAATTAACTTGTTAAATTTTGATGTCAACTTCTTCTTGACAATCCCAATTGGAGCTTGGCTAGAGCACTATACTCCTTAGTTTGATTGCTCTATGCAAAAATTATTTTATCTGGAATACTACAGAGGGGTATGTAAAGGGAAATTTTGATACCATGACCAAAGATATTGGTGTTGTGTAGAACGAACTACATTATCTCCGAGCGTGCTTTGCAGCCAGACTTTTTAACACTTTAAGGAGTATTCTGACTGTTCTATGTGTAGATGTTTTTCTGTATGGGCTGAAAGGTGTATGATTAAACATAGTTTGATCTGGTGGAATTCCTCTCTTGGATCTTGGGCTTTTGCCAATGATACAAAGGCCTATGATAACCATTATCTTGCATCCAAAAGCTTGGGACAGAGAGAATTGGGCATTTGGATCAATCAGTGGGTGTCTTGAATTTCCCCTTCCTCCGAGGTTAAGTCTGAGCAGCATGGAAGCCCGAGTGATCGAGAATTATTGGGGTTGCCCAAGACCAAATAGTACAGTCTCTACAAGAACACGAGGTACTCATTGACAAGGAAAGCACAACTGCAATTCTGGTCTAAGTCGCCTATGCTGAATGGGCATGTGGTGACACTGATGGGCAAGCCATCATGAGTTGTTCTGCCAGAAGTATTGGTGGTGAGAAACCTTTCCATGATGAGAGGTGGTCCCTCAATAAACTGAGAGTTAGGGGTTTAGTACCATTGAATGTCAAAAGTTGAAAACATGAGCTGTCTCATCAGCAGGTGAAAAAGCAACCTTTGTTGGTTGGTAAAAGCTACCAATGTGAGCCACCCCACCAATAAATGGTAGCTATTCCCATTAATGTGAAAGTTACTAAAGTGTGTCGTCCAACAAATAGGTAGGATAGCAACTCTAATAAAATAAATGAGAATTAGAGTCAAGAAAGTGTAGATAAGTTCCCAAGCAAGGGGGTGGCTGGTTACTGAGTCCAGACTCAAACACGAGGCATTGTTGGTGTTAGATAGCCACCAACAGGAACTATTTCATCAGCAGATGTGTCAGAAGGTTCTTGTAGATAAGAATGGCAATCAGCAGGCCATGTGGGGAGGTGAGTTGCTGAGACAAGTACAGATCTCTTGGAAACCTTATTAGAGAAATGTTTTACATTTTATGTTTAGTCTGTTTACATTATATGCCCTTTTAGCATATACACAGAGTCCAGGAAACTGATTAAATTGTTTTGTTCTAGCTGCCTTTATATTTCTAGATAGCAGGTAGTATATACTGCTCCCACAGAGATGTTGCAGCAACTTTGCACATTAGTGTGGATAGGCTAATGACTGCACTGTTCTTTGCTGGCTGAATGAATGATGTCTTTATGTTACAACCAATGAAAGTTGTGAAAGAATGACCAGTCAGGTGGTGATGCTATTTTTTAAAAACGGGTGCAAGATTTCCTTCATCAATATGAAGCCTTGGTACTTTAATGTTCTGCTTGGTTTCAAACTTTTTAAATAAAGTCTTCATCTCGCTTTTCAATTTAACAACCACCAGTAAATACTTGTCCTAGTTTTTGTGTGTTGTATTGTGATTGTGTTTTTGCCAATAATCGTTTGTGAAGTTGTTAAACTTTTGATGTCATACTTCTTGGTTTGGTTTATTTGGAATTTTGCGCAAAGCTACATGAGGGCTATCTGTGCTAGCCATCCCCAATTTACCAATGATATACCATAGGAAAGACAGCTAATCACCACCAATTCTTGTGCTGTTCTTTTACCAACGAATAGTAAGATTGATTATCACTTTATAATGCCACCACGGCTGAAAGGGTGAGTATGTTCGATGACGGGGATTCGAATCCGCGACCCTCAGATTGCGAATCAGGTGCTTTAAACACCAGGCCATGCCAGATCATCAAACTTCTTCTTGGCAGTCCCAGTTGTAGATTTGAGAGAGCACTATACTTGCTACCAGCATCCCTTTAGGGATTGAATACCCACTTTAACATTTAACATAAGGCTTTTACAACCTGCTTACTTGATAATTTCCCCATGAACTAAATTGTACAACCCAAAGCAGACTATGAATCCACTAAGGAAAGATTCACTCTAAAACCACGTGATAAATTTATGTAAGGTAGACCTCACTCCCAGTGGGTGATAGAGAAGCTATCTGGCATGAACCTGATACTGAATCTGCATGGCTAAGAGCTTGATTTGATCAAGGGGCCAGTAATCATTTGGTTATGATAACAAGCTAGTATTTAGAACAGTTGATGACCTGTGCAATCACTGGCTGAAAGGAAATGACAGTCCTTAATTTCCAAGCTGTTGAGTAATGTTCACCTTGTGCAATTTCCCCTGAATTACCAAAGCCTTCAGTTGATAGTGAAAATATATATATAACTTTCAATACACATAAAAAAGACAATTCAGTCGTTTTTGAGTCATTGTTGTGGGCTATTCCTTTTTGATATACTTGAACAGTTGGATATCATAAGTGACAGATAAATCCGAAGAAGAATTTTAACATTTAGAAAGGATGATTTGAGATTTTTCTTATGAATAAGGAGATATCACCATGATCATTCCTTTCCTCTAAAAACAATTCCACAACCTTTCTAAATTGAACAAGTTCATTATTGAGACACCCTTCCAGATCAGTTTCAGTAATCTATCTGACATTTCCTGAATTTTATCATCAGTTAGAGAAACCAGATCATCCAAGAAACCAAAATTTTCAGCCACATGAGAATAAGCCTCATTTCTCTCTCCAAATTCTTGCAATGTTTCTTTCATCAGCTTTTAGCAGTTTTCACACTACAAATGCAAGACTAACTGCCCTATAATTTCAAGAACAATTCTTATCAGCCATTTTGAAAGTAGAAATATCATTAATAACTCTCCCGTCCTTAGGACGGGTAGACTGTCTATTGACCTACCAACAACGAAAGAGACAGGCTTACTCGCCGATCTTTTCTTTCATTTAAAACCCCGAGGAAAATACTGTATAGTCCTGGCGCCTTTCCTATTTTCAATCTCTTAGTCTTTTTAATTATCATCAAGGGATAAAAACTATATATTCGAGTCAGTTCTAATATTTTCTATAAAATGTTGAGGGCCGCTACTATATCTGATATCCTCTCTTGTAAAAACAAGAAAGAAAAAAAAACATTTGAAAATTCAGCCATGTCGTAGCCTTTGAAAGAAAAACTTGCTATCAGCATCTTTTAGGGCTGAATTTCCACTTTAACATTCTGCTTCCTTTAACCTTGCTGTTAGTTTAACATTATCAGCAAGACGTTACTCATAAGCCCTTTTTGATTTATTTCTTAAACAGAACCTTAGCTTTTCTATAATTCTATGAATCTTTCATCCTAATTATCGATTTAAACTTGATATTTATCCATGATTTTCTCCTCCATACCCTTAGTGCGTCAAGTAGATATGATATTCCTCATTATCTTTATCCTCGTTTTTAGGAATTACCTATATGGAATGTTTTTTTCTCAGATTTGTACCACATCACACTTGAACTCATTATCCTAATTCACTGGTGATAAATCTTCTTTAGAGCTTTCCCGAATATCCTACTACCTAGCATGCTTAAGTGGATCCTCATCACTAGCATGTGATTCATCTTTATCCTGAAAAATTATCTCATAGGTTCAGCTAGTCTATTTCTTGCTCTAAGCATATCCCTAATAATCTTTCATTTAAGCCTCGCTTTGTTAAATAGTTAATTCCTGTACCTATCTTAAGGGAATACTCCTGAAAGGCCCACATATCCATTTCTCTCTCTCATTCTCTGAAGGAATTCGTTGTACTTTTCAAGTAGGTTTCCCGATTTCCAACATCATCCACTCCTGTACATACTACAAAACGAAAACACACATTGGTACCAAGAACTGATTTATCCACATGCTCTATAATGTCCTGCACTTTAGCACCCGAGAAACAAATTCTCATCCTAGGCTTTTCATGTTCTTTACTACAAATAACTTTATGATTATATTAAATGAGAGAGCCCCATCACTAGAGATAGTCATCCTCTTGGCTATCGTATCTCCTTCTTCTTACTTGCAAGCAACCAAACGTTCGATGTTATCATGCTGCCACTCTGGATAATGATTTACAATAAAATAATACTCCGCTAATGTTTTTAGTCAATGTGTAATCATCCTTTATGAATCTTTAAAGTTCATAAGTTCACATCAATGGGGAACAACTTATGAAGACATAATGGCAATAATTTCAATATGTATTACAAATGTAAGTAGTTTTTCTTGTGTTTAGAGTCCATCCTGTACCTTCAACAATATTATGCCCTAACTACCGGCATCAGTCGAAAATACAATCTTGTCTAGGGTAAACTAAACTGGAGCCTTAACTAAAGAAATATTTGCTGACTGAAATTCCTTACTTTAGCCTTCAGTTCACCCAAACTTGAATTTCAACTTAAGCCAAGGGCACACTATAGTGCAGTTGTCTACAAAATATAAGCCACAAAAACGCTAATAGTACGATATGAAACCTGGAAAACTGTAGTGCGGACTAGTTTAGAACTGCTATACACTTCACAATGTAAGACAGGAATTATATCTGACTACACATAAGCACACCCTGTCTACAGTTTCATGTATACTTTTCTTATTCTGTTGAGAAGTGATTATCAGCTTTTTAGTTGTAGAAAAACCAAAATGTAATATAAACAGATATGATATTTCTTGAAAATAGCAAATATATAACAGGCTGAATGACATCATACAAAATTTATACAAGCCAGCTCAAACGTGAATGCCTTCATCACACAGTGATATACTAGTTATTAGAAGCCAGATCCGATGAGTTGATCCGGAAGGCTTTGCTCTCTTAATATAAGTTAATACAAATAATTTCTTTGATTCTAAGATTCTCTTCATAGTTAGAACTGTGCAATACCCTAAAGTTTTCATCCAACGCTCTGTCTTGACAATCAATGTCTAGATGTTTGTATGTACTCGAATTTTTGTTGGCTGAAGTTGATTGTAGATGCCTTTTAATTAATACGTTGTTACAAGCGGCGAGTTGTGGAACCGATTTAATCTCTGCCACAGCGAGAAGAAACAAATAAAAAAACGATAAACAACGTAAGAGTGTTGAAATTTGCCAACCACGTCCCTGAACTTTAAAAAGTTCTCTACTTGTAGTATAGTTTTTAAAACTACTCGTGAACAATTGTTATTTAAAATGTTTTGATATTATTTCGCAACTCATAACTGCCCTTACCCGTGTACGGTAGACTATTGTACATGAAGCGTTTAGATACATCATAAAAAACCTTAGAACAGATGTTACTTTTATTCAGAAACTTTTTAATCACATTATTGATCGAGGATAAATGAAAACCATTTTTAAGTAAGACGTTTTTAATTTTTGAAAATAATGACATTTGCTCGCAATGTGATAAGCTCTGGTAAGTAAGATGTTAATTAAGTTTATTTTTTAGATAATAGGTGTAAAGCTAATTACATGACTATACACTCCTGTGTTCGTAGGTTTGTGATAAATTCTTACTTCCAAAGTTATTAATTTCAAAATTAAGAAGTGATAACTTAGAATTACTTCTTCCTCAACAGTAAACTTTATACTGGAGTGTTGTTTATGCAGATATTCCAAAAATAAATGAATGTTTTCTTTTCTCCTAGATATATAAAAAAGTATCGAGAACATACTTTTCCTAAAATACAAACAATATGTAGGTTTTTATAAAAAGAAATCCACGCAAATACATACTAAATAATTATTAAGTAATTTTATTAGAAGTGGCAAATGTACGTCGTGTAATCAATAATGTTATATTGTCTTTCCTTTGTTCTAATCTTCATAATTAGAACGAGTAATTTTTTTCTTCTAATTCCCATTTATTAAGGAAGAGATATAACATTTATTTCGTAAGTTTGAAATTAATAACTTTGTCAAACATTTGGAAATAGGTATTTATCATAAACAGGGTTTCTTTTTTCGGTGTTTATTTAGATATCTTGAAATCGATGTTTTTCGGAGTTTTTGCTTTTAATATTATGATGAGTATACAATATACCGTGTATTCTCTGCACACTAATTTCTTTATTGAAAAAACACCGATTTAATTTTTACTTCTTGTATCGGGGGTGTTTTATAAGTATTTATCTG
The DNA here is from genome assembly GCF_000517525.1 of Limulus polyphemus. Lineage (NCBI taxonomy): Eukaryota > Metazoa > Arthropoda > Merostomata > Xiphosura > Limulidae > Limulus > Limulus polyphemus. The sequence continues at coordinate 73,252 of NW_013669204.1, forward strand.
TTAAAACCGAAAATTACAAGCCGTATTCATAATCTTATATACACAGGATTGTTTAGTCACATAAGTAGCTTTACGCCTGTCAGTTACAAAATAAACTTAAGTAACATCTTAGTTTACAGAGCTTATCACATCGTGAACAAATACCGTTCTTTTCAAAATGAACTGGAAATAATCTAAAATGTCTTATTTAAAAATAATTTTAATTTGTCCTTGATCAATAATAGAAGTTAACACCCGTTGTAAAGTGTGTTATGAGGTATCTAAACACTTGACGTGCAATAGTCTATCGTACTTTGGCAAGGACGGTTAAGAGTTGCAAAATAACATCCAGAACATTATAAATAAATCTTATCCACAGATATCTGAAAGAGTGATATTAAAATCTACACTACGAATAGATAACTTTTATAAATTCAAAAATGTGATGAGTGGCAAATTTCAACGCTCTTACGCTGTTTAACGTTTTGTTTGTTCTCGCTGTAACCGAGATTACATTAGTTCTACAACTCGCCGCTTGTAACAACGTATTAAAGAGCATCTACAGTCAACTTCAGGCAACAACAAATATTTACACTTCACTATACTATGTGGCTCTAACAGTGAAGAGCATCGTTAAATAATCATTTCTCATCGGTTGACATGATCCAGAAGTCATCTTTGAGTGTGTCTAGACATTCATACATGTATTCACGGCAAAAGAAAGGTATCAGTAGGCGATACCACATTCACGTACCTAAACTTTCACAGATCCGTGACATGCCTTCTTCCTTTCTGACAAACATTACAGGAGATGACTGAGCACCTTATGAAAGTTGTATTACTCCATTCTTTATTATATGTTCGATTTCAGCACTGCATTCCTTTTATAGGATGCGCGTCTCCTGTGTCTATGTGAAATAGTCATCGGGTCTCCCAAACAAATTAACATACTTAAACAATAACTTGCTGTGTTCCTGTTTCTGTTTGAGTCCAAATTGTTCACAATACATAGCTAACCACTTCATACGTTCCTGCAGTTGTGCATTTGCTATTGGACGTGACGCAGCTGAAACAAATCTAGCTTCGGCTACTTCTGATCACCTAGAACTGTTATACTTGTTTTTTACGTTTCCACAAAAAAGGAAAAATTTCTTGTTCACCTCCAGACTATTGTAGATAGAATCTATGCTTTTTCTAATGTTCGGGTTGTTAAACATGTTTATTGATATTTCCAGCGTTCTTGGATATTTTTGTATAATTCATGTAATGAAACAATGTCGTTAAATAGCAAATAATTACTTATCGTTTATTTATACTTTCAAAGAGATGTTATATTCAATTATTATTCTACAGAAATAAAATATATAAATATATTTGAGGTTTTATTTGTCACATTAAGCAAACAAATCCACATTGGTTATTAAGAGTATCATATGCGTAACAAAACTCAACATGTTCCCATTAAATGTTTAAATAAGCTCAATGAACTGACTTATTAAAAGTGGTTTATAACAAAAAGATCATGGATGTTTCTATCTTTTATGTTTTATTCCAGTAAATATGAACCTTTCTAAACATCTTTCCTGATAAAGATTTCCAAGATATATACATATATGTGTGTAAGCACTAAAGTCCGAAATCTAGGTTATGCATTTTTACGTGATCCGCTCACTATTTGATGAAATATTTCGGCCACTTATCGATTTCGGACTTTGATCTCAACATATAAACGTACTTATTTATTTTGATTTTAGGCTATCCATTTGCACAGAGTCTGGAGATTCCTCGAGCAGTGTTCCTGCATATAGAACGGGAAGAGAAAACAATTATTCAGTAACAAACTCATATAAACTGTTTGAAATAGAAACCAAAATATAAACACTACATAAAAAAATTAGTTACATATATTTATATTAAGCTGTGGACTTTTCTTACTAGCTACAGAATATTTAGTAGAATTAAACACATAATTCACACACTGTAATAACAATTTCTTTTGCCAACGAACTCTGATTATTTTATTAGATCTATATCTTTCATATTTTCAAAGCGCATGATTTTTTTTATAACAAGCCAACAATTCACTAAACTTTATAAATTCTTTTGACCGAAAAGTTCCAACTAGCTCTAGGAAATTTTTAATCAATACTTCTACTCCATAGAAATGCTTGTATGTTCTGATTTAAAAAAAAAAGAATAAAATGTTACTCTCAAAAAACTTCGTATTCGTCTTTATTTAGTATAATACCTAAGTTATAACATATTCCAGTATTTGATCGTTTTTCAAACTTCTCGTTTCCTATTAGGTAAAGCATTTTACTTCTTACATTTTTCTACCAATCTGTTAGTTACACAAAAATCACACAACTAAATATTGATAAGTATACGGTATCCTTCAGTTACTAAACTGTGCAGTTACAAGATATCGAAGTTCATGTATTTTCTTTACATTTTTACAAACGAAAATAACAGAATATGAACTTCCATTGTTGAATATAAAGTGGATTAAAATCTGTGTAGTAGTTTACTAGAAAATCTGTGAAGTAGTTTACTAGAAAATATATGCAGTAGTCTACTAGAAAATCTGTGTAGTAGTTTACTAGAAAATCTATGCAGTAGTTTACTAGAAAATCTGTGAAGTAGTTTACTAGAAAATATATGCAGTAGTTTACTAGAAAATCTGTGTAGTAGTTTACTAGAAAATCTGTGTAGTAGTTTACTAGAAAATCTATGCAGTAGTTTACTAGAAAATCTGTGTAGTAGTTTACTAGAAAATATATGCAGTAGTTTACTAGAAAATCTGTGTAGTAGTTTACTAGAAAATCTGTGTAGTAGTTTACTAGAAAATCTATGCAGTAGTTTACTAGAAAATCTATGCAGTAGTTTACTAGAAAATCTATGCAGTAGTTTACTAGAAAATCTATGCAGTAGTTTACTAGCCAATGAAAATATGTTTATTGCGTTATTGCGATATCAAGTTTTGTACTGGGTAAAAATCTTACGTTATTATATCAAGGCACTTATAGAGCCAAGTATGAAAAAAAAATGGTTATTAGTTTTGCACGACTTCATTGGTGGAGATCAAGACAAGAAGTCAACCAAAAGGCAAGAACAGTATCCACTAGCAAGGTTATAGGTTCATTCACGGTCCAATCATTTTCAACAGGCGTGGCCTATATGCACCATCTCTCTGTATTGTGTGGCGATTGTATAAAGGGTGAGCACCAACCACAAAAAATGACCTAAGTGTTTTCTAAAAGGTGTTTGATTGCACCCATAATGAACTTGTAGCCATAGAAAAGCTTTGCAAATATGTATAACAGATGTATATGTCCCTCAAATTAAATATTTTGTATGCATGTATACATAATTGTTAAATGGTGAAGTTAACCAAGAAAGTTTATGACAATAGCATGCTGCATCACATTCAACACATCATAAGTTAGTATACGGCATATGACAATAACATGCTGCATCATATTCAACACATCATAAGTTAGTATACGGCATATGACAATAACATGCTGCATCACATTCAATACATCATAAGTTAGTATACGGCATATGACAATAGCATGCTGCATCACATTCAACACATCATAAGTTAATATACGGCATATGACAAGAACATGCTGCATCATATTCAACACATCATAAGTTAATATACGGCATATGACAAGAACATGCTGCATCATATTCAACACATCATAAGTTAGTATACGGCATATGACAATAACATGCTGCATCACATTCAATACATCATAAGTTAGTATACGGCATATGACAAGAACATGCTGCATCGTATTCAACACATCATAAGTTAGTATACGGCATATGACAATAACATGCTGCATCACATTCAACACATCATAAGTTAGAGGTCTAACTCAACAGGTACATTTATCCCGACCTACCTGCAACACAGGCTGTCATGAAGCAGGCTGCCGATCCTGCTATTACTGCTCGCACTGCTAAACCCGCCAAGTCGGATTTTCTTTCCGGAGCTATAGCACCTAGCGCTCCGAGCTGGATCCCCATGGATCCGATATTGGAAAACCCACATAACGCATAAACAGCTATAGCTTCAGACCTAGACTAAAGAAATCAATAAGTGACCAAAATTGTTCTATACACATAACAAACATATTAGAACTATTACGATTATACAGTGTTCAAAATTCGTAAGGATAACACCTGGTGAACGTTTGTTTAAACGCTCAGTTTACTGCTTTCTCACTGCGAACAAAATCTATACCAACCAAAAATTTCAAATTCAGTCAAACAAAGTTGCAACTTTTATCTGATAGAATATTATTCTTTACTGTGATGACTCAACTAGATTCATTTGGAATAACCCAATGAACAACCCAGGCTCGAAACGTGGTCAAAATAGAATAATTTTGAAGTGAATTTCATTCATAGTTGTTATTATCTTCAATAGTAGCTTTTTTCTACGTAGTATTCCTTACCGTAACCTAACTAGTCGTATGATATGTTATTTCAGGAGTATTTTAGGTAAAGTAGACACGGTGAGCTTTCTGCAACGATCTGATCCTGTCTGTTTCTATAGTGTTTTTCTTCAACTTGAAGAAGATCCCACTATACAAGTCAAAATATCGTCCCGCTCTAGAAAGAGACAGGAGCAGTCCATTAAAGCCGAACCTCTTGTCGTATGAAACTCATTTAAATCAGAATTACAATACTCAGTATATGTTAATCATAATTGATTTTTATTTAAATCTGTTTATAAATTTCTTTCAGCACAAAGCTACACAATGCGCTATTTACATCATATCAGCCACGGGGAAAGAACCGTGAATTTTAGCGTTATTAGCCTTGAAACTGAGACATTGTGGATAGTATTAATTGGCTATATTTGTTTTTCATGCTAAACTAAATAAAGTTGTTGTAAATAAATTAACGTGATATTTTTACTGAATAGCACAAATGTCGAAACAATTGTCTTACCGATAACGTTTTTATTTCTCCAAGTTGTTTGTAAGCAATAAATTCGTTAACTACTGTCTTCAAACCAATCAGGCGAGCCACCTGTTCACATTCCTTCCACTCCACGCCCATCAGGAAAGCCAATGGAATGAACAGTTTGGATAACACCCACTGTCAACATTACATAAATAAATGCATAATATTTTATTATATGAAAAATATAATACAAAAGCAAGGTAACATAAAGTATAAAACGCTGATATATCCTTAAGGATATTCAGAGAACGAATTATGAACCAACCACTGTTGTTGTATTACAAACCAACATTAAAGAAATGAGTATACCTCAAAAGAGAGAAAGTCCCATCCAACAAGAAGTCCTATCCATCCAAAAATTGAGTCAAGAAATCGAATGAAGGCTAAAAAGGCAATTAAATTGGCGGCTATATTAGCTATTAACGTGATTGCATCACTGGCTCCTTTAATGGCGGCTTCTATAGCGTTCCGTTCTGTCCTATTGTAAAAACAACGATTATCTTTTTAAATGTCGTGAATGTAGATATTGTTTTATTTTTATTTCATTATAGACTCAATATTAATACAGTTGATTTGAACTACATATCCTCGTAATATCCTAGTTTAAGTATAACGTCATATTTACCACTTACTTTATTTTTAAGTAGAAAATAAAGCAAGAAATAAGAAATATAAAAGAGCATTCTGCTTTCTTTCTAGAAAATTGGATATTTGTAACATACTGTTGAACTTACGTATTGTTTGAGCTTGGGAAAATATCTATTTATATGATGTTCTACGTCATTTGTTTATGCTTTTACTACACGTGCCAAAGATAAGTCATTTATTGTTTTGTGTGTGGTGTGCATTCCTAGATACTAGTAACATTAATAACTGATCTTTAATATTCGATTCTTGGTTGTTTATTAGTTAAGGCTAAGAGCTAGAACATCTTCAATGTTATAATAATTATACGAAAATATTCTGCATTTTTGTCTGTTGAGTGCGAACTTTTTGATCTTGTTATCAGTAAGCTGGCATATAGTTCAGCCAAATTAAAATATAATCATAGTTAGTTGCTCCAGGTCATAAGTAATCTTACAACGATGAGCACTCGAATAGTTTCATGTCAGAAAATAAGTTACGCATATAATTGTGTATTTTGGTGATGATAAAAAATTATATTTCAAACATTATATCTGGTGAAAAAACGCGGATGAATCAAATGGTAACATTGGTAATTCTGATTATTAACATAGGCTAATATAGACGTCACTCAAGTGTGGGCGCTAACGACAAAACTATTGTTTAGTGCATTCTGGGAGAAAACAACTTTAGTTGTTTCTTGTGGGAAGCTCTAAGTTGCCTATAGCTCAGTATAATATTGAAGCAAGTATAGTTTTATAGAGAAGACATAGGCTGAAAGTAATTATTAAACATATTTTAAATCAGAGAAAAAAGATACGATTATAATAAACTTCTATTGATTAACTCACAACCAATAAACTTATCTTTTACTGAATGATTAAAAGCATTTGTGTTTTGTTATTATTTGTAAACCAGGAACTTCTGGTTGTTTAACACTGACTGTTATTAGCTTTAAACAATCAGGGAACTTATTTAACTGAGTGTCGCGTTGTCTGACAGACTTGGGCGAAGATAATGAGTTTCCTATATACGTTTCTTTGTATATGTCCTTCATTTAAAGTTATCAGATGAGTTCATGCTTGGATATTAGTTTTACTATTCCTGTATTTATTTTTCAATCAATATAAAGATCCAGTCATAAACTACCACCCAATTTCAGCTCTCAGGGTGCCGTTGTTTTCTTAACTTTCTTGTAATGGATAATTTGTACTTATGGTTAGAAGGAGAATGAAAGCTACAGTTAAAATATGATTAAAATATGATACAATTTCACTTCCGTCATTCACCACCGTTACCCAAGTACAGTAGACCATAGATATGATAACTGACCATGAGACGAGATGCATAAGTTAAAGTTTTGGATTTAACGTGCTGCGTCATACATAATAAGATTCTAATGTTAAAATAGTTGATTGGTGTTAATAACGTGAAACAAAAGTAAAATATGTATTTCAAAAACAAAAGACAGAGTAAAACAATGGAGCTTCTAAGCTTCCATTCCCTGCAAACACCCCTTATCCTATTGATACACATTCACGATGCTATCTGGGCTGATGGGAACTAATGTAGTTCGAAGCTCCAACTGTTAGATGTCATGGTGTGAAATGTTTACATTGAAAGAGGCAACTATGTTTAATATTGCAACCGCCGTTAACTCAAAGATGACGAAAACTTATATGCTAAATCTGACTAGAAACCTGGATATCCTTAAACACTCCTTCCTTTAGAGAGATAAGAAAAGTTTGTATATAGATAAAACTTGCACCCTTTGACAAGCTTGATGTCTTGGGCGAGTGTTTGACTCTGCTCTGTCTCAGGGTAGAACAACTTGGAAAAAGCTAAAGCAGCAGGAGCAGACATTACAGAAGCTGACAACAGGTGGCTAGAACTAACCTGAAAACAAATACAGTATTAAAACATATATATATATATATAATTACATTTTGACATTTATTAGCATTGTGGCATCTTTAATAACAACATAAATTGTTTTTTATTGATTTTCTGGTTCCAATTTTATAAAGTTATAAATCATTTGTCCAAATTTAACCTTATCTTGCAATTGATTAATTGAGAGCGATATAACTTTTACTAAAATATTGAAAATCGTAACATTAATGCATATTCATATATTTTAAAAACCGCTGCATTTTAAATGTGTTTATTTTAAAGTATTCAGAAGTATGTAAATCAGAATATCCATGATACACAAAATAATTGAAGTTTTCACAGGCAGCTGTGTAGGAAATACCTAAATAAATGTTACCGATTGGTTTTTAGTTACAAAGAAAGCGTTCTACTTTAACAGATCAGTATAATATAAAGTATTTATGGTGGGAGTGTATAAAGAACATATTGAATTACATCTGTAAATAATAATAATAAAAACTTTTTCTAACTTACTCCGAAATTAATATAAGCTGCTAGGACGCTGCCGGCAATGGTAGCAAAACCACCCGTCAGAACGGCATGGAGTTCTGACTTAGTCATTGTCGGTAGAAAATGTTTTATCATTAGCGGAGCCTCTGTCTGAAACCAACAGTAATCATTAACTTTGATGAGGATAAAAAATTATAATGTTTGTTTGCATATAACCAAGAAAACATTGCGCTCCAAAATATATCATTAAATTATATTACTTTGAGGTATGTGCTAACTTCCGTTTTTATAAGATATAATATAATTCTTATTATACTTGTATAACATTTTTTCTCGTACTTTAGGACGGTATCACGGTATAGTTTATCTTGAATGTAGGCCGCTAGATTTAACTTTAATAACTTTTCAACTCAACAAATTATTTTTGTAACCTTATCGTAAATATAATATAAAAATTCCGTCGCTAACCGCATTATAGGATAATCCGAGAAAAATGTCAAGATTAGTTTTTGAAGTAACTACTTTAGTTGATTTTATGTTCTTGTGGTACTTGCGTCTGAGCCAATGCCAGTCTCGGTGACTTGTTCACGCGTGCTAAGGATTTTCATTAATGGCTACATACAGTGAACATGATAAATAAAATTACGTATGAGGCTGATGAATAGCATAAACGGTGTATCGTTATTACTGTGTTATTCTTCTCCCTTCTCTCTATTACAGGAATTGCTTTTCCCACTTAGGTTTAACTGTAGTTATTATACTTATCCAGTATAATACAATCTTATTTTGTGCCTGGGTCTGGAAATCAGATCAAAGAATTATCGAAAAAATGAAGATAGTGTTATTTTATTGTCTTTTCTTTATATGTTAAATTTAAAACTGTTTATTTTTTATGTTAAAGTATACAGATAAAGATATTCATACATACTTACATGCATATACTTATTATACTGTTTTTTCTACTAATTTAAAACAATATGAATATTAAAATTTTATGTGTTGGCCAAATGATTCAACAAACACCCATACCCGTTAAGATATATTGAAATATTTAAGTAACTCACCATTCCAAGGAAAATATTTCCTGCTGCGTTCATGGATTCGCATGCCGTTGTTCCCACAGTTACTTGGAGGAACCAACCTACTTTAATAACCATCCACTGCATTATCCCGTAATAGTACAGAATAGATATCCAGAAATTGAAGAATAAAATTACGCTTAAAACCTAAAAATAAAATATATAGCGTTATACAGATAGTATTGACTTGTGAAAAATTGCTTACAAATAAGTTTTTAATGTATATAGTGAAGATATTAAGCCAAAAACAATTACAAAATCTTAGGTTTTCAATAAATAAAATGATATCCACTTCAACGTAGTTCATACAAAACAATGCTTGTGATGAAATACGTTCAACTTATTGAACAAGGATAAAACACTCCTATGTTTAATGTAATATAAATAGATTTAGTTATATCATTTCATGAATACTTCGAACCGTATATACTCGCAAGCAAAGTGATTTGAAAGAATGATACATTTTTGTTTCAGCACCTCTGTTTGAAATACTTTGTCTACTTTAAGTAACAGTGGACAAAAGTTCTAAAAGAAGAGGTTCCTAAAAGAATATATATATATATATTGCTAAATTTATAACTACGAGTTATTAACAAAATCAATACAATGAAGAGAAGTATTTTCGAAACATAAAATGAATAAAGGTAAATATATGGAACTTCTCTTGTAGCAAATAAACGTAGCTATCCTGTCAAACTGAAACCACTGGAAACGCAACATGTGTTCCATATATTCGGTTGAATGTGGCAGGAATGGCGACTTGTATTCCATATATTCGGTTGAATGTGGCAGGACTGCCGACTTATGTTCCATATGTTTGATCAAGTATGGACGGAATGGCTATTTGTGTTCCATGTAGTGGGTTTAATGGCGACTTGTGTTTCACATGTTCAGTTGAATGTGGTGGGAATGGAGCCTTGTGACCCATGTAGTCGGTTGAATGTAGTAGGAATGGAGGCTTGTGATCCATGTAGTCGGTTGAATGTGGTGGGAATGGAGCCTTGTGATCCATCTAGTCGGTTGAATGTGGTAGGAATGGAGGCTTGTGATCTATGTAGTCGGTTGAATGTGGTAGGAATGGAGTCTTGTGATCCATCTAGTCGGTTGAATGTGGTAGGAATGGAGGCTTGTGATCTATGTAGTCGGTTGAATGTGGTAGGAATGGAGGCTTGTGATCCATCTAGTCGGTTGAATGTGGTGGGAATGGAGGCTTGTGATCTATGTAGTCGGTTGAATGTTGTAGGAATGGAGGCTTGTGATATATGTAGTCGGTTGAATGTAGTAGGAATGGAGGCATGTGATCTATGTAGTCGGTTGAATGTGGTAGGAATGGAGCCTTGTGATCCATCTAGTCGGTTGAATGTGGTAGGAATGGAGGCTTGTGATCTATGTAGTCGGTTGAATGTGGTAGGAATGGAGGCTTGTGATCTATGTAGTCGGTTGAATGTGGTAGGAATGGAGCCTTGTGGTCATCTAGTCGGTTGAATGTTGTAGGAATGGAGCCTTGTGGTCCATCTAGTCGGTTGAATGTGGTAGGAATGGAGCCTTGTGATCCATCTAGTCGGTTGAATGAGGCATATTATATCATATTATTATGACTTATGTATGTGTCACAAACAGCAATTCACAGTTAGGTTTGATCAAATTAAAAACAGTTTATAGCTTGATAATTGTACAAATGTCACATGATTAGGCCCATTTTAAATAATAATTATGAATCTGCCACACATTAGAGTTCAACCCAGATGCCAAATGGTGACGATTGTTGAATACAAAGTAGTTACTGGGAAGGAAAAGCGAGCGTTGTGATAATATCAAGTTTAGCAATACAATATACAATATTTTCAGTTGTAATTCTAACAATATCTCACGATGTTCTAAGAGGTTGAAAAATATTTTTTTCTACACAGGTTAATATATAAGTTTTTATATGCAAATATAATGACTGCAGCAATCGTGATTGTTGAATTGTGCAATTGTTCAATTAAATCAAATTCAAACCCGTGTTAATTATGTTTGCCTTAATTGTGAAATAGGGAAATACAAGTTCTGTTATTTGACTCACTACGATTTACAACAAATAGTTTTCGTGAAATTTCAATCAGTCGTTGGTTGTTTTTCGTACATTCAAATATACACTCTTACACACTGTAGTAAAAGGATTATACGCGTTCGATAATGTGATCAGGTGAAAAAGTAACGCATTGTCAATGGAACTGTTTGCGAGTGTATAACGACAAAATGAAGAGAAGTGACAAATTAGCACTAAATGCTATAGTATGATATTTATGGACATGGCCATGAAAAGAGGGAAGAAGGACTGCAGTACACATATGTGCCCTAATCTCTTAACATTATATAATATTTTGAGAGTAAACATCCAAAACCGTAAAGGAGGGAGGAAGAGGTCTAGATAGAACCTGACTCTCCCAGGCCGCGAACGACGACGACCAAACACCGACACAAAGACTTAAGTAAAAGGGTGTTCATTTTGAAATGTAAAGTTAACACTTTGAAATGTAAGGTTAACACTATTATAAAATAATAATTTCCCACAACAGTAAGTTTAACGGTATGTCATAGAACTCATGGGGTATGCATTTAAAAAAGCAGTTAATATATGAGCGAGTAAGAAATAAATGTATATCAAAATTGAAAATTCAGATAAAGTGTGAATTTTTAAAGAATAATTTGTACATTTTATTTGTTAAAAATATGTATCCAAACATAATAGGCCTAACATAATGTCTGTTGAGAAGTTTAATTAATTATGTATCTAAAGTTTATCGAAATATTAAGTAAATAATAATGAATAAATTGCAGTTTAAATGGACTACCATTTTACTGACTAGCGTGGATATAATTCTGCAACACAACACTAATGATTTCAGCTTGTTAAAAGATAATCTAACGCGAAAAATGTAAAACCAGAAACTTACACTGAATGCAAACACTGGTCTCTGTTTCGCAGAGATATCTTGAAGTTCACCAGTAACCAGGTAATCGAAAAGAAAAGTAAAACCAGAAACTTACACTGAATGCAAACACTGGTCTCTGTTTCGCAGAGATATCTTGAAGTTCACCAGTAACCAGGTAATCGAAAAGAAAACTCGATCCGTAATCTGTAAACTCAAGAAACTTTTTCACTTTTTCCCCAATGCAATGGAATATTTCCCTTCCAACGTGCCATCTTAAGATGGCCAGTCCAAAAAGAAATTGTAACAGTACGCCCCATAGAACATGTCGCCACACAACCTAAGAAAAGAAAGATTTCGTCAGGCTCATATGATTGCTGTGATTTTCTGTATTTCAGCATTTAGATATAAATACTTACCTTCAACAAACTACAAACCTACAGCTTGTAAATTTCTATAAAGGGCAATTCTCCTAACTCAGTATTTCAGCGTTTGTTAACGTTTTATTTATTATATTGTTTGGTAATTCATGCCGTTTAATTTTATTGGGTGTAATAAAGGTTTCCTAAAATTTTTTCAGTCTTAAACACTTCCTATAAACATAATACCGTTCTATAGAAAGCAAAAAAAAAATTCAGCTACAATATTATTTACATTGCAAGAAAAAAACATCTATATAATATTATAAGCAAATAACTTGTGTGAATGTATTGGAATTATATCTTCATTGAATATATTTCACAAAACAATTAAAGGAAAATTAAAATGCATAATATTTTTAGCTACGGCAAAGTCAATCCATTGTTCTAAAATAATCCTAATCACTTTCCTCCTCCTCAATTCATTTTTAATAATTAAATTAGGCATCTGATGATCGGTCATCGTGTCTTGATCTGCAAATTATCGATAATTAGCATTCAGTAGAAGTGTCTTAACATCTTTACACAAAGGTGGGTATGACATAGATGTTGGTGTGCTGGGCTGCAGATAAGAAGGTTCAAGGTTGGAATCCATGATACACTACTAAACAGATTCTACACTTTCAGCTGTCGGTGCACTATAGCAGTGATAGATAACTCCACTCTATGTTTAAGAGTACCAGTGTAGGCAAAAGGTGTTGCTAACTGACTGCTCTCTCTCTCTCTCTCATTAATAGTTCGAAATTAGGAATGCCTCTGCTTGAACATTGGAGCCTCTGACTTAGCCGTTTAGCTCATATTTCGCATAAGGTATCACTCAGGTTAAAAACATCAAGTATGAAACATTTTTACACTTCCTGAAATTTCACTTCAAAAGAGTCCATTGCTGCATTGATAAGGCTTTGGGGTATCCTTGATCAGTCCTCTAAATAAGCTGTTTCCAGGGTATCTTGAATGTATGAAACCATTTTATGTATGTTAAGTGAGATTGAAGTTTGATGCTTGTGCAGACCACTCCATTCAGTCAATCTCCTCTTCAAATAACGCGTCAACCAATGGATCATACTGGAAATGGACGTTATCACGTAAAATGGTCAAATCAGGGCCTATTGTGTATAATATATTCCTTACAATGTGGGACATTAATGGTATTATTCTGCACGATTTTGAGATCGATGCATCTATCAATGTTTATTCTTGCCCAAACTATACTTCTATTATCGCCATATGTTACATGTACTGCCGTACAATGAAGTGTGGATCGTGTAACAGGAGTATTGATCCATTAATCATTGATTCATTGGACATGTTCATGTAACTTTTGCACATGAGCTTTGTGTGCTTTGTTGAGAGTGTAAATCACCTCATTAAGATACAGGAAGACTTTGTGGAATCAGCCCTAACCACATGTGCACTGACATAACATCCAGTTTTGGTTGAAAACATTTGACTCGGCCTCATGCCAGGTAACCTTTGATTGCAGCATAAAATCGACGGACGGTGGTACTCTGTTTCTTGTCCAGTTGGAAGTTGTTCTACATTTTTCTAGCAGTGATTTGAGAAACAACAGCCTACTGTGATTGACAACTTCTAATTATCTGTTGGCTTTCACATAAGTGCAATTAGCTGGTGTGGTCTTTGGAATACTTTAAACTCTGCGATCCACTTCAAAGTGATAATCGAGATAAGACTGAGAGAAAGCATAAGTTTGAATATATAACAAGTCATTTGAATTTCAGATCCTATTATTAAACATCAGTTACATAAGAATGAACCGAGGGTGATAATTAGCATTCTAGCGTCGTACCTAGAATGTTATAAATCTTGTTTTCCTTTAGCTGGTTTATTCTATGCACAACACAAAGTCTCTTTAAAGTTTTTATCATGTCATATCTACAAAACCTCATTACTTCCAACGATTAACATAGATATGATGCAAAATTTGTTTTCCGTTATTTGATTGTGGTAAAACTGATTTAAACTTTTATAGCGCATTGGTGTAATTCTAGGCTAACATAAGTTCTTATGATAATCATACAAATGTCCGGCTAAAGCTAATTAATACAGAGTTTAAGCAGAATCGTGATTGTTTATATGCTTTTGTTTTACTTAAAATCATACTTATACTTGAAATTTTATATTATGTACAGTCTTGGGATAAACATATCTTATAATTCATAGAACATGAAACTTTTTTATACTTTAGAAATCAGACAATAGCTTTAATCCTTTCCTTTCATAAGAACATGCCAATTTATTGTGACTATAATAAAAAGTAATGAAATTATTCGTGAACAGTGTATTGAACTATTACTGGTCTAACCGACGATTCCTCTTGGTTTGGTTTCTAATTTCGTGCAAACTACACGAGGGCTGTCTGTGCAAGCCGTCTCTAATTTATCAATGACAGACTAAAGGGAAGGCAGCTAGTCAACATCATCCACCGCAAACTCGTGGGCTTCTCTTTTACCAACGAATACTGGGATTGACCGTCACATAAGTCCCCAAAGCTGAAAAGGCATATTCGATAATAGGGATTAAAACGGGGGCGACCCACAGATTGCGAGTCGAGCGCCCTAACCAACATGCCATACCTGACCGAGAAGCTTTGGCCGATAGAAGCTGGTGAAATAAAGATAAAATGTCAGTGTCTTCAGAGTATCAGATTTATGATGTAGTGAAAAATAAAGTAATCAAAGTTGTTGTTTTTTTGTATAATTTTATCGAGGGCTGTCTGCGCTAGCTTTCCCTAATTTATCAGTGATAGACTAGAAGGAAGACAGTTAGTCAACACCACTCACCGCCAAGTCTAACGAATAGTGGGATTGACTGCCACATTATAATACAAAGACAGGCTAAAGTGATGAGCACTAGCCAGAAACGACAATATGGAGAATCTGGAGAAATAACATTTAGCACAAACCTTACTGGATAATCAACAAACTCTAATCGAAGCGTAATTAAAACTGACTACTCCGTCAAAGATAATAACACGTAGCATAAGAAAGATCCTCTGTATAATAAAAAAAAGACATGAAAACAACTTGTTCCAGGGGAAAGTTTTATTCGCCAATGTAAGAAATGGTACAGGGTGTTTAGAAAACGATTACAGAATGTGTTCAGTAAGCTTTTCTTCATTCTCAATCATCATATCAAGCCTATCGCTAAATGAAGACACAGTGACACGCATTTTATTGCTGTTGTTTTTAACGCAAAGCTACAGATCGGGCTATGTGCGCTTTATCCACCGCGTAGAATTGAACCCCGGATTCTTGCGTTGTATTTCTGTACACTTACTGTTGACTCACCGGGGGTACTGCATTTTATTCAAATCACCAATCTCATATTATTGAAAAAGAGACAAAAAACAGAAATAAAAGCAACCTACTTTGCGAAAAGAGTTATACACCATATCCAAACTTTCCTAAATAAAGGTTCGTACCCCCTCGGTGGACACAACAGACAGCCCATTGTGGATTTGCTATAACAAAACACACACACACACACTCCTAAATAAAACCGTGTGTTTCTGGTGACAGTTTGTTTCTCTAGAACAAGTAATTTTTACCACATAATAATTTTAAATACGGGGTTTTTATTTATAGTCAGTCTCTATAACACTATAAAACATAATAAAATCCCTTATAGAAAATATATTCCGATTCAAATGAATACCGTATGAATCTTAAGAAAATTATAAAACAAAGTGTCAAAAATCCAATTGAATAATAGTACTATTACATTTCATAAAATAATTTCACTGTTCCAAATGATTAAAAAAGAACAAATTGAATATAAGCAGTTGTTAAACAAAACACAAGAGTGTAAAAGCGAACATAACTGCCACAGAAGTCAGTTAAAAATAAAATGATAAAAATAATACGTTCAAAACGTGACTGCAAATCTAAATCATGCTTTATAAGATTTAACATTCTTTTTGTTATTAAGTACAAAGCTACAGAATAGACTATCTGTGTTCTTCTGCCTATAACGGGTATAGAAACTCGAACTTTAGCGTTGTAACTTATGAGATTTGCCGCTGAGCCATCAGGGAGTGGAGAAGACTAAACAGATGAAAATAACTGTATACATCGCAAACTAGATCAAACACAGGAAAAAATAATATGTAGGATAAACATTAATAAGAAATACGCTGGTTGAATTAAAACGGTAGTTAATAGTAATAGAAAAAATCATTTAGCACCTTGGAGTTTATTAATAATTATTTGGATTCAACCATACTGATAAATCTGGGAACACTGGCAATTGAAAATCACTCGTCGGGGATATACATTATCCTCATGTACGTTAGCCCATAATTAAAGTGCATAATTGGACATTATCCCAATTAATAATGACATAAAATCAAAAGTTTTATAATTTTTTCAAGTACAAATAGCCCCCAGTGGCACAGCGATATGTCCGAAGACTTCTAACGCTATAAACCGGGTTTCGACACCTGTGGTGGGCACAGCACAGATAGATCATTGTGTAGCTTTGTGCTAAAATACAAACAAACAAAAACAAACAAGTGTACAGATGGTTGACTAAGTTATGGTAAAACGATTTTTAATATGCAAATCAGCAAGTCGCATGTTAACTACAGCCCATATAAAGTCGTCATGGAACAAAATTTGTAAGAATTAAATGTTAAGGTGGCTTGGAGCTACGTAGGTAAAGTGATACCACCGAAAGGTATGTAACAGCCTTTTCCGACGTAACAAATTCATACAATCAAGTCATAAATCAGGGATTAATAATTTCTAAGACTGGGATATCCCTCTTACTTATGGAAAACAAAGGAATATGCACGAACTTAAGGCACCTAGATCATTCCGAAAGAGACTTGCAACACGTCGTACTCCCGCCATGAAAATCTGCGACCAGAAATTTCAGTGTCAAAAGGCATCCACGTACCCTAGGCAAAAGTATACAACATAATGAAAAATAATCTTCGTCTGGAAAAGTAACACAAGTTATATGTCCGCAAGCTGCTTCCATCATATATCCAGGAAATAAATGCCAAGTATCAAAAAGTGTATGAACTGTACCTAGTCTGGGAAAATAGCACTATATTGTGGCACTCGACGAAGACAATGTGTACCTCGATAACTGTATCAAGGCTCATACCATTTTCTACTGGTGAACGTGCAAGAAAAAAAATCCAATGTGGTATAAATGACATGTTACAAAACCTTTTCGAAGGAATTCATGATCAATGCATCAGGGGTAAAGTAGGAATCAGAAGAATATATACAAAGGCCAAAGTGAACTCTGATTACTATCAGACCAATGTTCCAGGCTCATTGTATCATACAGAAATGCTGGCTTTATGCGGAAACAAGACCAACACAGTATGAGTTCACCAAAATAAGGCGTCCAATAATACCTCCTGTTCAACAATTGAATATATCAAGCATATATGAAGATATACCAGTCAAGTTGCTAAATATAACACCTATGTATTTCTATGTAATCATACTATTGAAATGGGCATTGGGGAACGGTTGTCATCATAAATTAGATAGACTGTGGAAAGCCATCAGAAAGGAACATTATTTTTTGGACATGAATGCCTTAAAACAGAGCCTTTTGCAATGTAAATTCAACTGTATGGCTTCTTTCAAAATATCAGGCTATTGGATATTTCATGGAAACAAGTTGTGAACACGTGACTTGATGTCGTTTTTCAGACAGAAATTCGTCTTGATTATGTTCCATTCTGCTTCCTAGAGCAAATGGACTGCTTTTACCACTGACTTTTGCATTCATGGTGTCTCACCTCTAAAATACACAGCACTTTGCTTTACCACAGATGGGATATGACTTGTTGCAGATCTCTTTTTGATTGATCAAGGTGCCTCAAGTTGATTCAAATTTCTTTGTTTTTAAATGCCATTAAGTAGAAGGAGTATCCCCATTTTGGAAATATAAGTCCAAGATCTGAACACATCTGTATCATCTGAGTGTATTAATATTTTGTGTTGGAATGGGCTGTTGCATACCCTTCCTGAAAGTGATCAATTTACTGTGGTATCTTACTTTCTATACAATAACAAAAAATGTCAAATTTAGAACATATTATTCCACCGTGACTTAATATTGACCGTGTTTTTCACATTACTTGCTGATTTGCATATTCAAAATCGTTTTAATATAATATACCCAGTCCTCTGTATTAGCTAACTGAGGTTACCATTGTTCTGGCTTTTCCGACATTGCCTTCTTACATCTTCATTGCCAAAACCTCTGTCAACTGGGCTGCATAGCCTTGCAGTTTCAAAATATCTTCATAACTGCATTTAGATTACGTTTCTTGTTGACATTATTTACGACTTCGTCTGTAGGGCAATCGAGGCTACATTGATGATAGTAGATGCAATAATGGCCATATAAGTTGGAAGTGCCTTTTTGTGAATCACTTCCCATTGTTCAACTTCAACTTTTACTATGGTCGGAGATGGCTGATTCCATTCTTTTGAAGAGGGCAGGTTCCAATAGCTTATATTGTAAAGTCCAGATCATTATGCCATTTCTTAAATTTATAAAAACAACTATGGTCGAAACTTATGCACAAATATTGATGTATTGGAATTTAAAGTACTGCTGGTAGGTTCATATATTGCACACATCAAAGTGCTGCTCCTCGAAGAGGATTCCAGTACATGGTGAGGAGACCTCCTAGAGAAGGTTGTTTCTGTACAGTTTACTTTCTATGTGATCCAAACATCTATCCACACGTTTACCATGTGTAGCGACCTGTGAACGGGAGGAGAGGATCCTGGTGGTTGAGTTGTGTCAGAGATCCATCATCATCAGGAAAACGTTGAAACATGTAGAGTTAACATTTTAGAGACCATAGATTGGCCTGAATTAAAAATGTGTTTAATTGTGTATCTATTTTAATATGTCGTGTTATATATTTTAACATTATACACAAGTGCCAAGAAAACAATACCCAGGTTGATCGTGTTTTACGTGCTATCTGGCTTTTTTACCAATCTTTAATACTTAAATTTGTTCATAATAAAAACTCACAACTTTGGTTTATTTTTATTCTTTACATTTTTTTACAATATTTGCATTACTTTCTTTGATTTCTTTCTAAATTTGGTATCAAATGTTTGACGTAGATGTCCCGCTGTTTTGTGTCTAAAACCTCGATTATCCAAACAAAAGTGATGCACTCTTGTCACTTTTCAATATTCTTATTTAAATTTATTTATATCCTATTTTAGATCTAATGAGAACTCACTAATCAATATATAAGATGTAAAGTAGAATCACAAGAATTCATTCTAGAGATTAATTTTTTACTCATTGTTTCGTTGTATGTTGTTAAGCGGAAAGCTACACAATAGACTGTGCCTGCCACGGGTATAGAAATCCAATTTTTAGCGTTGTAAGCTTTCAGAAATTTTTTAGTCACCACTTGACATAGAATGACTATACCGAATTTTTATGAAATGTCCAAATAGATATAATCGTATACTTTGGAAAGTAATCTAAAATTGAAGGTTACAAACAATACTTGTTTTTTGGGGAAAATATCGAAACCTTTTTCTTGTGCACTAAAACGTGTATTCATCATGTACTGTTTTAATTTGGTTATGCTAAAAAATAAATTTTGTCGACAGTTTAAAGAATCGAAACAGCTAGTGAGCTATATACTGTGTCCACCGCGGGGAATCGAAACCTGGCTTTTAGCGCTGTAAATCCGTAAACAACCGAGGGATATTGAAGATAGAAAATAGTTTTCAGCAGTTTTAGCTAACTGAAATCAAAAACTAATATCATACAGTTCTGCCAAAAGTCAAAAACATAATATCGTCCAGTAATAGTTTTGAAATATAGTGAAAAATGAATCGACTGTTTAAGAATATTGAAC